>NW_016908982.1:1002-97446 GCF_001483705.2 Eufriesea mexicana | reverse complement strand
TAACCGAACGTTATCTAGCAAAACCTAATGTGCGTATGCCACCATTGCTGATCTACCCAGAGCAAAGCAGAAAACATCAGGGCAGAGTAGAGCGCAGAAATCCAACGGATATCAGTGTATACCACAAAAGTATATGCTACCCTATCCTATCGTTGCCAAACGTGGCATAGCCGATCGCAGCATATCTCAGCCTAACTAGCCGACAGTACTACTGCTGGCCTCAACATTGCTAAACAGAGCATATTAGAGCACAGTAGAGCACAGAAGTACACCATATAGCAGTGTATAGCACAAAAGTTCAAGCTATTGTTTCCTAACATAACAAATCTTGAAATAACCAAACGCAACATACCTCAAGGTTACGTGCAGCGGCCACTATTGCTGTGCTCCCCAGATGCGAGCAGAGTATGGTAGAGCACTGTAGAGCGCAGAGTTCTACCGGATAACAGTTTATAACAAGGAAGTCTACCTAACCTATCGCAACGTAACCTAACTCAACCTAACGTATTCTAACACCACCTAACGCGCCGCAGCCACTACTTCTGGAATTCCAAGAGAAAAGTATGGAATATTAGATCACAGTAGAGCACAGAAATCCACCGAAAAGCGGTGTGTAGCATAAGAGTCGAAGCCATCATATCCTAAGCTACCAAATCGTCACATTACCAAACCCGGCATAGCAAAACCTATCGCGCCACGACCGCTATTGCTGGCCTCCCCAGAGACGATGAGAGCTACTAAAAGCAGAGAAATCAACAGAATAGCAGTGTATAGCACAGAAGTCAAAGATATCCTAACCTAACCAATCCCAACCTAGCCAAGCCAAGCATCACCTAACTCAACCTAACGTGCCGAGGCCACGATTGCTGGCTTCGCCAGAGGCAAGCAGAATATGATAGAGCACAGCAGAGCACACATGTCCCTAGGATGGCAGTGTATAGCACGAAGGTCAAAGATAACCTAACCTACCGCAAGCAAATCAAACCTAACCAAACGCGCTATTTCTGCAATTTCCAGTCCGAAGCATGGAATATAAGATCACTGTAGAGTGCAGAATTCCAACGGAAGGCAGTGTAAGGCACAAGAGTCATTGCTGTCCACTCTTAACATGTCCAAGCGTGACCCAACCAAAAGCAGCCTAACTCATTTTAACGTGCCGGCACCACTACTGCTGGCCTCCACAGCGGCAAGCTGAGAATGTTAGAGCACCGTGGAGCGCAGCAATCCACCGAGTAGCAGTGTACAGCACAAAAGTCAATGCAATCCTCTCCGAACCATTCCAACCGTAACACACAAGCGTAACATATGCCAAACTAACGTGCCGAGACAACTATAACTGCCCTCCAGAGAGTCGAGCAGGTTATGGCATAGCACACTAGAGCGTAGAAATCATCCGAAGAGCAGCGTATAGCACAAAAGTTAACTTCATCCTGTCGTAGCCAATCCAAGCGTATTACAACCAAACGTAACATAGCTCAGCATAACGTGCTGAGGCCACTATTGCTGGTCTCCTCACAGACAAGCAGAACACGCCAGAACACACTGAGGCGCAGAATTCCATCGAACAAATGTCTATACCATGAAAGTCGAAGTAATCGACACCTAACCCAAACGAACATAACCAAACCAAACTTAGCCTGACTCAACCTTACTTGCCGAGGCCACTATTACTGGCATCCTCAGAGACGAGCAGGGTACAGTAGAGTAATGAGGAGCTTAGAAATTCTCCGCATAGCAGCGTATGGCACAAAAGTCGAAGAGGTCTTATTCTAACCTAACCAATCGTGACATTGCCAAACGGAGTATAACATATCCTATCGTGTCATGACCACAATTGCTGGCTTCCCCAGAGTCGAGCAGGGTATAGTAGAGCGCCGTAGAGCGCACAAAGCTAGCAAATAGCAACGTATAGCACAGAAGTAAAAGATACCCTGACCTAACCAGACCAAAGCTAACATAACCGAACGTGATCTAAATCAACCTAGGGTGCGGTGGCTATCATTGCTGGCCTCCACAGGGCCAAATAGAGCATAATAGAGGGTACTAGAGTCCAGAAATACAAAGAATCGCAGTGTACAGCAGAAATATCGAAGCTATTCAAACCTAGCCAAGGCAAACATAGCCTAGCCAATCGTACCCTGTCTCAACCTAACGTGCCGAGACCACTATTACTGGCATCCCCAGCGCCAAGCAGAATATGCTAGAGCACGGTAGAGCGTAGAAGTACACCAAATATCAGCGTATACCACGAAAGTCGTATCTATCCAAACTTAACCAAATCTAACGTATCGTAACCAAACGTAGCCTAACTCACTCTAGCCAGCCACGACCGACCATTGATGGCCTCTAAAGAGTCGAATGAAGTATAGTAGAGCAACGGAGGGCGCGGATATCCACCGAGTAGCAGCGTATAGCGTAAACGTCAAAGCTCTCCCGTCCTAAGTATACTAAACGTAATCTAGCACAACCTAACGTGCCGCGACTACTATTGCTAGCCTCCCCAGAGTCAAGCAGAACATAGCAGAGGAGAGCAGAGAGCAGAGATCCATGGAATCGCAGCGTGCAGCAGAGAAGTCGAAGCTATCCAAACCTAACCTGCGCTAACATAACCTGTGCTAACGTATCCTATTTCAATCTATCGTGCCATGGTCACTATCTCTGGTTTCCGAAGAGCCAAACAGAGCACAATGGAGCACTGTGGAGAGTAGAATCCCTCCCAATACAGGCCTACAGCATGAAAGACAAAGCTATCCTAGCCTAACGTTTCCAATCTTAACATAACCAAACTGTGTCAATATCAACCTAACGTGCCGAGAACACCATTGCTGGTCTCCCCAGAGCCAAGCATAATATACAAGAGCAGAGTATAGCGTAGATATACACAGAATAGCAGTGCGTAGTATAAGAGTCATAGCTATCCTAACCAAGCTTGACTAAGCCTAACCTAACCTAAAGTAGCCTGACTCAACCAAACGTACTACGACCACAATTTCGGGCCTCCCCAGACACTAGCAGATGCTAATACAGCGACGCTGAGCGCGTACATCGTCCGAACAGCAGTGTATAGCACAAAAGTCAAAGCCATACTGACCAAACTTAGTCTAACCTATCCTAGCCAAATGTTACAAATCTCAATCAAACTTGCCTGTACCGCTATTGATGGCCTCCCCAGATTCAATCAGATGCTAGTAGAGCTATGTAGCGCACAAGTATCGAACGAATAGCAGTGTATAACACAAACGTCAAAGCTGTCCTACCCTAACCAAGCCAAACGCAACGTAACCAAGCGTAACCTCTCCCAGAGTAACGTGCCGAGACCACTGTTGCTGGCTTCCCCAGAGACAAGTAGGATATGATAGATCACAGTAGAGCACAGAAGTCCACAGTATATCAGTGCTGAACACATATTTCGAAGCTACCCTAACATAAACCAACCAAACCTAACCTAACCAAACGTAATCAATCACAAGCTAACGTACCGCGACAAGTATTGCTGGCCTCCCAGGAGCCAAGCAGAGAATAATAGCGGAGATTAGGGCGCAGAAATCTATAGAAACACAGTGTATAGCAGAAAAGTCGAAGCTATCCAAACCTGACCAGAGCTAGCTTTACATATCCAAACGTATCCTATCCCAAACTATCGTGTCGAGACCACAATTACTGACTTACCCAGGTCCCAGCAGAACGAACTGGGGCGCTGTATAGAGCAGAAATCCGCCGAATAGCAGCGTATAGCACAAAAGGAGGAGCCCTCCTATCCTACCCTACCCAAACGTAGTATAACCAAACGCAGCCTAACCTATCCTAACGTGCCGAGACCGCAATTGCTGGACCCCAGAGTCAAGCATACCATATTCGAGAACAGCATAGCGCAGGAATCCACCGAGTAGCAGTATATGGCACAAAAGTCAAAGCAACCCTCTCCTACCCTAACCAAACGTAACTTACCCAAGAGTAGCTTGTCACAAACTATAGTGCCGAGACGACTATTATTGGCATGCCCAGAGTAGAACAGGGTATAGTAGTGCAATGTAGAGCGCAGAAATACTACGAATAGAAGTTTATAGCTCAAAAGTCGAATCTAACCAATCCTAACATATCCGAACGTAATAAAGTCAAACGTTACCTAACGTATGCTAATGAGCCGATATCACTATTACTGGAATCCCCAGGGCCAAGCAGAATACAATAGAGCACACCAAAGCGCAGGTAGCCGCCAAATAGCAGCGAATAGCAGAAATGTCTAGGATACCCTAACTTTACCTGACCAAACCTGACCTATCCATTCGTAGGCTAACCAAACCTTACGAGACGAGGCCACTATCGCTGGCCTCCGAAGAGCCAGGCGGAGAGAATTGGAGCATAGTAGATCTCAGAAGCCCACCGAATGAAAGTGAAGGCCATCATCTGCTGCCATAACCAAACGTAACATAAGCGAACGTACCTTAACTGAACACAACGTGCCGGGACCACAATTACTGCCCTACACAGGGTCGAGTAGAGTATAGTAGATCACACTAGGCCGCAGTAGCACACCGAAAAACGGTGTATGGCACAAAGGTCAAAGCTACCTTCTCCTATCCCGACATAACCTGACTTAACCCAATATACCCTACCTTAACATATCCAAACGTTACATAGCTTAACCAAACGTTCCCCGACCACTGCTGCAGGCCTCCACAGGGTCGAGCAGAACTTTCCAGAGTACAGTAGGGCGCAGAAGACCATAAGAACCCCGTGTACAGCACAAACGTCATAAAAATCCAAACCTAATCCAAGCTAACGTAACCTAACCAAACGTAGCATACCACAACATAACGTGCCGCGGCCACTATTGCTGGCATCCCTGAGGACAAGCAGAATGTAGTAGCTCGCAGTCGAGCGCAGAAGTCCACCGAAAAACAGTGTTTAACACGAAAGTCAAAGCTACACTTACCGAACATAACCCAACCTAAACTAACCAATCGTAACCTAACTGAAACTGACGTGCCGATACCACTTCTGCTGGCCTAGCCAGAGCCAAGCAGAATGTAATCGAACATAGTAGAGCGCAGATACCCGCGATTAGCAGTGTATAGCGCGGATGACAAGACTACCCTATCCTAACCACACCACACGTACCATAACCAAACGTGGCATATCTCAACTGAACATGACGAGACGACCACTGCTCTTCTCCACAGAGGCAGGCAGAATATACTGGAGCACAGGAGAGCGCAGAAATACACCGCATTGCAGGGAATAACACAAAGGCCCCAGATATCCTAACCAAACCTGACCTAACCTAACCTAAACGAACGTAGCATAACTCAACACGACGTGCCGCGACCACTACTCCTGGACTCCCCAGAGACAAGCAGAATGTAGTAGAGCACAGTAGATAGCAGAAGTCCACCGATTGACAGTGCATAGCACGAGAGTCGGAGCTGCACTAACCGAACTGTACCTAACCTAACATAACCAAACGGAGCACGTCCAAACGTAGCGTGCCAGGTCCTCCATTCCTCGCCACAGCTGTGTCGAGCAGAGTATAATAGAGCAATGTTGAGCGCAGGAGTCCACCACATTGCAGTGAGTAGCACAAAGACCGTAGATAGTCAAGCATGAACTTACCTAACATAACCTACCCGAACGTGGCAAGGCTCTACATAACTTGCAGCGACCACGGCTCCTGGCCTACACACGGACAACCATAATGTGGTGTAGCGCAGTAGATCACAGAAATCCACCGAATAGCAGTGAATAGTACGAAAGTCGAAGCTATCCTGACCGAACAGAACGTAACCTAACTAATGCTAACGAGCCGCGACCGCTATTGCTCGCATTCGCAGGGACGAGCAGAGTACTGCGGAGCAGTGTAGTGCGCAGAAATCCACCGAATAGAGGTGTTTGTTACAAAAGTCGAGGATATCCTAACTTAACCTGGCCAAACCTAACCTAACCAATCGTAGCATGACTGAACGCAACGTGCAGCGAATACCGCTGCAGGCATCCACAGAGCCAAGCAGAATACAGTAGAGCTCAGTAGATCACAGAAATACACCGAATAAGGGTGTATAGCACGAAGGGCAAAGCGATCCTGACCAAACTTACCCGAAACTCGCCTTACCAAGCGTAACCTGACTAAAAACCACGTTCCCCGACCACAATTGCTCGCCTCACCAGAGTCGAGCGGTGTACAGTAGAGCATTGTGGAGTGCAAAAATCCACCGAATAGCAGTGTAAAGCACAGATGTAAAAGAAATCCTGACCTAGACTTCCTAACCTAACCTAACGAAACGTAATATAGCTCAACCTAAGGTGCCGCGACCACTATTACCGGCGACTCCGCAGCCAAGGCGAACATATTAGAGCGAAGTAGGACGCATGAATCGGTGAATAGCAGTGCATAGCACTGACGTCTATATTATCATTTCTTAACCTCACCACACGTAACGTAACCAAACGTGGCATTGCTCAACATAACGTGTCGCGACCGCTATTGCTGGCATCCCCAGAGCCAAGCAGAATATTCCAGAGCACAGCTGTGCGCAGAAATCCACCGCATTACAGACTATTGCGAAAAAGTCAAACATACCCTGGCAAAACCTGACCATACCTTACATGTACAAACGTAGTGTAACCCACCATAACGCGACGAGACGAATATTGCTGGCCTACCCAGCGCCAATCAGAGCATATTAGGGCACACTGGAGCGCAAAAGTCCACCGAATAGAAGTTTATATCACAAAAGTGGAAGATATCCTAATCCAACCTGAACTAACGTAACCTAAAGAAAACGTAGCATAACTCAACGTAACGAGTCGCGACCACTGCTGCTGGCATCCACGGAGCCAAGCAGAATATGGTAGCACACTCTAGATCACAGAAAGCCACAGGAAAGCAGTGTACAGCACGAATGTCATAGTCATCGTAACCCAACTTAACATAACCTAACGTGGTCTAACATAACCTAACAAAACCTAACGTGCCACGACCACTGTTGCTCGCCACGCCAGATTCGAGCGGCGAATATTCCAGCAATGTAGAGCGCATAGAACCCCCTTATAGCAGTGTAGAGCACAAGAGCCAAAGAAACACAAACCATACCTCCCTAGCGTAACGCAACGAACCGTAACATAACTCTACTTATCGTGCCGCCACCACTATTGCTGGCCAACCCAGAGCCGCGCAGAGGATATGAGAGGAGAGTAGAGCATGGAATCGCTGTGTACAGAACGAAAGTCGATGATACACGAACCTGGCCCAAACTAACGTAGCCCAACCTGACATAGCGAACTCATCACAATATGCCGCCGCTACTATTGCTGGCCTCCACAGTGCCAAGCAGATTACTCTGTAGCAGAGTCGAGGGCAGGAATCCACCAAATAGCACTGTACGGCAAAAGAGTCAAAGATATTCTCTCCTAACCCGACCAAACGAAACATAACCTTACGCAACCTATCTCTGCCTGACGTGCCGCGGCCGCTATTTCTGGCCTCCGCAGAGCCAGGCAGATTGTATTAGAGAGTCGTGGAGCGCAGAAGTCTCCGCATAGCAGTGTATAACAGAAAAGACGATGCCATCATAGCCAAGCGTAACCTAACCTAGCGTAACCCAACGTAACATATCTCAACCAATCGTGCTACGACCGCTATTTCTGGTCTCCTCAGAGACGAGCAGAGTGCAGTAGAGCAATGTACAGTGCAGAAATCCGCCGTACTGCCGCTTATTGCACAAAAGCCAGAGCTATCCTGTCCTAACCAAACTAAACGCAACACGAACAAACGCAACTTATCACAGACTTACGTACCGAGATGAGTACTGCTGGCCTCCCCGGAGCCAAGTTGGATATACTAGAGCACTGTAGACCGCAGAAATCCGCCAAAGAGCGGTGTATAGCATAAAAGTCAAAGCTATCCTATCCTAACTTTACCTAACGTAACATTACGGTACGCCATTAACCTCAAACTATCGTGCCGGGACCACGTCTGCTGGCCTCCCCAGCGCAAAGCAAAATATATTAGAGCACAGTAGAGCGCACAAATTCACCGGGTAGGAAGGTATATCATAAACGTCAAACACATCACAACCAAACCTATCCTAACCAAGCCTAACCGAACGCTACATAGCACAACCTGTAGCGCCACGACTGCAGTTGCTGGCCTCCTAAGAGTCGAGCAGAGTGCATCAGAGCAATGCAGAGCGTAGAAATGCTTCCAATAGCGGCGTAGGGCGCAAAAGTCAAAGCTACCATATCCTAACATGACCAACCGTATCACTACCAAACGTAGCCTAACACAACCTATCATGCCATGCCCACTATTGCTCGCCACCCCACAGTCCAGCAGGGTATAGTAGAGCACAGTAGAGCGGACAAAGCCGCCAAATAGCGATGTACAGCACCAAAGTCAAAGATATACTAACCTATGCAGACCTAACATAACGTAACCAAACGTATCCCAACTCGACCAAACGTGCCGGGACAACTATTGCTGTCCTCCACGTCGCCGACCAGGTCATATTACAGGAGAAGAGAGCGCTGACGTCCATAGAATGTCATTGCATATCACGAAAGTCAAAGGTATCTCAGCCTAACCCTAACAAACGTAACCTAACCAAACGTAACCTATCCAATCCTATCGCACCGCTGCCACTGTTTCCGGAATAGCAAGAGGGAAACAGGGAAAACTAGGTCACGGTAGGGCGCAGAATACCCCTGAATAGCAGTGCACAGAACAAGAGTCAAAGCAATCCTGACCTCGCATAACCAAGCGTAACACAACCAAACGTAACATGACCCAACCTAACGTGCCCAGACTACAACTGCTGACAGCCACAGAGCAAGCTAGAATATGCCAGAGCACAGCGGAACGCAGAATTCCGCCGCATTGAAGCGAAGAGCACAAAGAACGAAGGTACCCTAACCTAACCGGACATACCCTAACCTATGTAAAGGTAGCCTAACTCAACATAACGTGCCGAGGCGTCTGTCGCTGGCCTCCCCAGAGCCAAGCAGAACATATTTGGGTACAGTAAAGCGCAGAAATTCATCGAACAGCAGTGGATAGCACAAACGTGGGAGCCATCCTAACCAAACCTAACCTAACGTAACCTATAATCGTTACGTAACTCAACCGACCGTACCGCGACTAATTTTGCTGGCCTCCACAGTGCGAAGCACAACATAATATAGGAGAGAAGAGCGCAGATATCCACGGAATCGCGTTGTAATGTAGAATATTCGAAGCTATCGAAGCCTAACCAGTGCTAACGTAACCTGACCAAGCGTATCCTACCTCAGCCTATCGTGCCGAGGTCACCATTACTGGTTTCACCAGAGACAAGCAGAGCACAAAAGAGCACTGTGGAGCGTAGAATTCCACCGCATAGCAGTGCATACCACGAAAGTCAAAGCCATCCTAAACAAACCTTTCCTAACCTAGCGAAACCAAACGTGTTATATCTCAGCCAAACGTGTCAAAAACATAATTGCTGGTCTCCAGAGAGACAACCTGAACATATTAGAGCACAGTAGAGCGGTGAAATCCAAGAAATGCCGGTGCCTAGCACAAAAGATGAAGCTGCCCCTTCCTGACTTAGCCAACCGTTGCATGACCGAACGAAACCTGACTAAATGCAACGGGTCGGAACCAATATTGCTGGCCTCGCCAGCGTCAAGCGGAGCATGTTGTAGCAAAGTAGAGCGCAGAAATTCGCCGCATTGAAGTGTAGATCTGGAAAGTAGAAGACGTACGAACCTAACCTGCCCTAACCTAGCACAAACAAACGTAAACCATACAAAGCTGTCATGCTTAGCCCACAATTGCTGGCTTCCCCATCGCAAAGCAGGGCACACTAGAGGACAGAATAACGCAGAGGTCAATAGGACGGCGGTGTATGGTACGAAAGTCAATGATATCACAACCTAACCCGAACGAACCTAACTTAACCAAACGAAACATAACACAGAATATCGCGCCGCGGTCACAATTTCTGGCATTCCTGTTTGACAAAGCAGAGAATATTAGATCGAAGAAGAGTGCAGAAATCCGCAGCATGGCAGTGTGTAGCACAGAAGTCAAAGTTACACTATCTTAACCTAACCAAACGCGACATGAGTGGACGTTACGGAACGCAACCTTACGTGCCACGACCACAATTGCTGGCATCACGACAGCAGAGCGGAGTATAGCAGAGCAATGTAGAACGCTGGAATCGTCCGAATATCAGTGTATAGCACAAATGGCAAAGCTATCCGAATCAATACCAACCAAACCTAACACAAACAAACGTAATCTAACTCAACATAACGTGCGGCGGCCGCTATTGCAGGCTTCCAGGTAATCGAGCAGAGTATAGCGGTGAAATGTAGAGCCCAGGGAACTGTCGAATAGCACTGTGTAGCAAAAAAGTCATAGCCATCCTATCCTAATATAACCAAACATAAAGAAGCCAAACGTAGCATAATCGAACCAAACGTGACAAGACCACCGTTGCTGGCCTCCACAGATACATGCAGGTACTAGTGCAGCAGTGCAAATCGCAGGTATCGGACAAACATCAGGCTATAGCGCAAAGGTCAAAGCCATTGTTACCAAACTTGACCAAACGTATCCTAACCAAGCGTAACCAAACACAGCCGAACCTGCCACGACCGCTATTGCTGGCCTCCTCTGATACAAGCAGATGCATGTAGAGCAATGCAGCGCACAGATATCGACCGTATAGTAGTGTATAGCACAAAGGTCAAAGTTATTCATTCCTAACCAAGCCAAGCATAAGCAAACCGAACGCAGGCATCTCTACCTGACTTGCCGAGACAGCTATTACTGGCCTCACAGCTCCAAGGTGAGCAAATTAGAGGAGAGTAGAGCGCAGAAATCCAACGAATAGTAGTGTATAGCAGAAAAGTTGAAGCCATCCAAAGAAAACCAAGGCTAACATAACCTAACCAAACGTATCCTATCTCAACCAAACGTGCCGAGACAACAATTGTTGCCAACGCGTTGCCAAGCGGGCATATTATTGGTGAATGGTGCGCTGAGTTCCATAGAATGGCAATGCATTTGACGAACGACAAAGGTATCCCAACCTAACCCAAACAAATTTATCCAAGCCACAAGTAATATAACTCAACCTAAAGTGACGCGACCACTATTGCTGGCCTCCCGAGGGCCATGCAATACACATTAGATTAGAGTAAGCAGCAGAAATCCATATAATCGCAGTGTATAGCAGAAAAATCGAAGCCATCCAGACATCACCATGCTTACATAAACTAACCAAACGTAACCTAACTCAACCTAAGGTGCCACTGCCACTATTTATAGCCTCCGCAGTGCAAAGCAGAGTATATTAGAGCACAGTAGAGCTGAGAAATCCACCGAGATTCTCAGTATGTAGCACAAAAGTCAAAGGCACCATGTCCTAACCTAACCATTCGTAACAATACCAAGCGTATCAAAGCTCAACGAAAGCGCAAGCTATCCTGACCAAGCTTGGCCTAACCTATCATATCCAAAAGTAACCTAGCAAAACCAAACTTGCCACGACCACTATTGCTCGCCTCCCCAGAGTCGAGCATAGTATAGTAGAGCAATTTAGATCGCAGGTATCCACGGGATTGCAGTGTACAGCACAAACGTCAGAGAAATCGTAACCAAGCCCTTCCAACTTAACCTAACGAAGCGAAACCTAACTCAGTGTAACGTGCCGAGACCACCATCACTGGCCACCGAAGGAACATGCAGAGCATATTATAGCGCATTAGAACGCAGAAGTCCACCGAATGGCTGTGTATATCAAAAAAGTCAAAGAAGCCTATCCAAACCTAGCCAAACGTAGCATACCCAAACGCAGCCTAACCCAACCTAACATGACGATACCACAATTGCTGGCCTCTACAGAGACAAGCCGAATATGCCAGGACGCAGTAGTGCGTACATTTCCACCGCATGTTAGTGAACAGCACAAAAGTCGAAGATATCCTCAGCTAACCTGACCCAACCTAACCGAACCAAACGTAGCATATCTCAACATAACGTGCCGCGACCACTGCAGCTGGCACCTCCAGATCCATGCAGAATGTAGTAGAGCACAGAAGATCGCAGAAATCTACCGCATGACAGTGTATGTCAGGAAAGTCAACGCTACCCTAACCAAACGTAGCCTAACCTGACCCAACCGATCGTAACATAACTCATCCTAACGTGCCGCAGACACTATTGCTCGCCACCGTAGAGTCGAGCGGAGTATAATAGAGCAATTTAGAGCGCAGGAATCCACCGAGCAGCAGTGTACAGCAAAAAAGTCGAAGATATACTAACCTAACATGACCTAACCTAACCTAACCAAACGTAGCATAGCTCAACATAACGTGCCGCAACAAATGTTACTGGCGTCCTCAGAGCCAAGCAGACTATACTAGAGCACAGAAGTGCGCAGAAATACAATTTATAGCAACGTATAGCACAAAAGTCAAAGCTATCCCTTCCTAACCTATCCAAATTTAACGTAACCAAACGTAGCATAACTGATCCTAACGTGCCGAGACCTATATCGCAACCCCCCTCAGAGCCAAGCAGAGCTCTACCCCTAGAGGGGCGTAGAGCGCAGAAGGCCATATAATCGCTGTGTGTAACAAAATAATCGAAGCTGTCTAATCGTAACATAACCTATCGTAACTTTACCATACGTAGCCTAACACAGCCTATCGTGCCGAGACCACGTTTCCTGCCTCCGCAGAGCCAAGCAAAATATGCTAGAGCACAGTAGAGCGCAGTAATCCACCGTACTGCAGTGTGTAGCACAAAATTCAAAGCCATCATAGCCATACCTAATCTAACCTAACCTAACCGAACTTTACCTAACCAAACCTAAGGTGCCTACACAATAATTGCTCAACTCTCCAGAGCCAAGCAGAATATGCTAGAGCACAGTAGAGCGAAGCAATCGGCCGCATTAGAGTGGAATGCAGAAAAGTAAATGGTATCCTAACATAGCCAAACGTAACAAATCGCAACCCAACGTTCCTAGCCCACTATTGCTGGCCTCCCGTCGCCAAGCAGGGCATATTAGAGGAAACTAGTGCGCTGAGGCCCAAATAATGGCAGTGCCTAGCACGAAAGTCGAAGGTATTCCAACCTAACACAAACAATCCTAACCTAACCGAATGTAACCTAGAACAAACTAACGCGCCACGGCCGGGATGTCTGGAATTCCCAGAGCAAAGCAGGGAAATTAGATGACATTAGAGCGCAGAAATCCACCGAGGAGCAGCGTAAAGCACAAACGTGAGAGCAATCCCCTACTAAATTAACCAAACGTAACATAAGCAGTCTTAACGTATCCCATCCTGACGTATCACGGCCACTGTTACTGGCCTCACGGAAGCTAAGCAGATTATAGCAGAGAAATGCAGAACGCTGGAATATTCCGAAAATCAGTCTGTATCTCAAAAGTCAAAGCCATCCTAAATAATCGTAGCCAAACCTATCCTAGCCAAGCGTAACATATCTCATCCTAACACAGTGACGAGCAGAGTATGCTGGAGAGCAGCAGAGCGCAGAAAGTCACCAAATTGTACTGTATAGCACAAAAGCCAGTGGTATCCTATCCAAACCGGACATAACATAATCCAGCCAAACGAAGAGTACCTGAAACTAACGTGTCGCGACCACTTTTGCTGGCTTCCCCAGAGACGAGCTGAATATGATAGAGCACAGTGGAGCGCAGAAAGCCGCCATACAGTAGTGTGTAGCACATGGTTCAATGACATCCTGACCCAACCTAACCTAATCTAGCCTCACCAGACGTTGAATACCCAAACGTAATGAGCCTAGAACGCTATTTCTGGTCTTCTCAGAGCCTAGCAGTACATATTGGAGTGCAGTAGAGCGCAGGAATCCACCGAATGGAAGAGTATAGCACAAAAGTCAAAGGCATGATAGCCAAACGATATCTAACCTAATCTAGCCAAACGTAACCTAAAATATCCTATCGTGAAACAGACGCTATTGCTTGTCTCCTCAAAGTCGTCAGAGTATAGTAGAACAGTAAAGAGCGCAGAAGCACACCGAACATCCGTATACAGTACACAAGTGAAAGCTATCCTATAATAACATAACCAAACGTAACATAACCGAACGCAGATTAACAGAACCTATCGTGCCGAGACCACTATTGCTGGCCTCACCAGTGCCACGCAGAAAATATTACAGCAGTGCATGGCGCAGAAATTCATAAGATCGCAGTGTGCAGCAGAAAGGTCAGGGATATCCATGCCTAACCCAAACTAACATAACCTAACATATTGTAACTAAACTCAACGTAACGTACCCCGACCACTATTGCTGTTCTCCCCAGCCTCTAGCAGATCCGAGTAGAGCACAGTGGAGTGCAGGAATGAACAGAACAACTGTGTTCAGCATGAAAGTCTACGATACTCTGACAAAACCTGTCCCAAGATAAACTAACCATACGTAACCTAGTTCATCCTAACGCGCCACGACCACTGTTGCTCGCATCCGGGGTTTCCAGCGCGGTATATTAGAGCAACGTGGAGCGCAGATGTCCACCGAATATAAGTATAAAGCACAAGAGTCAAAGCTATCCTATCCTAACATATACCAAAGTAATGTATGTAAACGCAGCATATCGTAACCTGACGTACCGAGACCACTATCGCTGCCCCCCCCCCCAGAGCAAAGCAGAATATACTGGAGCACAGTAGAGCGCAGGAAGCTTCCGAATCGCAGTGTATGGCACAAAAGACAAAGATATCCTAACCTAGCGTGACACAAACTATCCTAACCAAACGTAGAATAATTGTACCCACAGAGCCGAGGTCTCTATTGCTGTCCCACATGGAGCCAAGCGGTACATATAAGAGCACAGTAGAGCGCAGAAATCCACCGAATTGTAGTGCATAGCACAAAAGCCAGAGCAACCCTAACCAAACGTAACCAAGCCTAGCATGGCCAAACGTAGCTTAACTAACCCTAATTTGCCACGCCCATTATTCCTGGCGTACCCAGACACAAGCAGAGTTTGGTAGCGAGCAGTAGTGTGCAGACGTCCATAGAATAGCATTATATTACAAAACAGTCAAAGCTATCCTAGCCAAACGCAACGTAACCTAACAAAACCTAACGTATTCTAACTCAACCTAACGTGCAGGGTCCTCAATTGCTGGCCTCGCGAGATATGAGCAGAGCATAGTAGACCAAAATAGAGCGCAGGAATCCACCGAGGAGCAGTGTATAGCACAAAAAGTCAAAGCTATCCTATCCTAATATAACCAAGCCTAACAGAAGCAAACGCAGCGCACCTCAGTCTATCGTGCCGAGAGCACTACTGCTGGCCTCACCATAGCCGAGCAGAATATACTAGAGCCCTGTAGAGCGTAGAAATCCACCGAGCAGAAGTGCAGAGCACAAAAGACAATGCTACCCTAACCTAACCTAACTGACCGTATCATAACCGAACATAGCGTAGCACAGTCTGTCGCGCCACGACAACTATTGCTGGCATCTCCAGAGTCGAGCAGAGTATAGTATAACACAGCAGAGCGCACAAATCCACCGAACAGCAGTGTATAACACAAAAGTCTATGTTGCATGTCCTAACCTAGGAAAACGTAACATATCCTAACATAACATAAATAAACCTAACGTGACGAGGCCACTAATGCCGGCTTCCAGAGGGACAAGCAGAATGTACTAGAACAGAGTGGTGCGCAGATATCCACCGTATTGCAGCGAATAGCCCAGAAGTCAAAAATATGCTAACCCAACCTATCCTAACCTAACCAAACAAAACGTAGCCAAACTCAACATAACGTACCGCCACAACTGCTCCTGGCATACCTATTGCCAATCAGACTGTAGCAGAGCCATGTAGAGCGCAGCAATCCACCGAATAGCGGCGTTTAGCGCGAAAGTCAAAGAAATCCTAACTGAACCTTAACAACCAAACCTAACGAAACGTAACATAGCGCACCTAACGTGCAGAGACCACTATTACTGGCCACGCCAGAGCCATGCAGACCATATTAAAGCGGATTATAACGCAGAAATACACCGAGTGGCAGTGAATATCACAAAAGTCAAAGCAGCCAATCCTAACCTAGCCAAAAGTAACATACCCAAACGCAAGATATCACAACCTAACCTGACGGGACAGCTGTTGCAGGCCTCCACAGAGACAAGCAGAATGTGCAAGAGAACAGTAGTGCGCAGAAATCCGCCGCATTGTAGTGAATAGCACAAAAATCGAAGGTATCGTGACCTAACCTGACCTAGCCTAACCCAAGCAAACGTAACCTAGCTCAACCTAACTTGCTGAGGCCACATGAAGAGCGCAGAATCCACAGATATGCTAACCCAACCTGTACTAACCTAACCAAACCTAATGTCTCGTAAATTAACATGGCGTGCAGCGACCATTGCTCTTGTCATCACCAGAGCAAAGCAGAATGTAATAGAGCACAGTAGATCACAGGTGTCCACTGAATAGCAGTGTACAGCACAAAAGTCAAAGCTATCCTATCCTAGTTTACCCGAACTTGACATAACCAAGCGTAACATAATTCAACCTAGCGTACAACGGCCACCATTGCTGGCTTCCACATAGTGGAGCAGAATTGGTAGAGGAATGGAGAGCGCAGAAATATTTGGAATCGCAGTGTACGGCGCAAAAGTCGTGTCAATCCAAACTTAACACAAGCTAGAGTAGCCTAACCAAACACAGCCTACCTCAGCTAAACGGGCAGCGACCACTGTTGGTGTCCTCCCCAGGGCCAAGGAGCACATAGTAGAGCACAGCTGATAGCTGCGGTCCACCGAGCCAAAGTGTATAGCACGAAAGTCAGAGCCATCCTTACCGAACTTAACATAACCTAAGCTAACCAAACGTAATGTAGCTCAAACTCCACAGAGACAAGCGTATTGAACAGTATCACAGTGGTGCGTAGATATCCACCGAATTGCAGTGAATAGCGCAATAGTCGAAGATATCCAAGCCAACCTGTCCCAACCTGACCTATCCGATCGTAGTGTAACGCAACATAACCCGATGAGACCAATATTGCCAGACTCCCCAGGTCCAAGCGGAACATATTAGTGCACAGTAGGAAGCAGAAGTGCACAGAACAGCAGTGTATAACGCAAAAGTCAAGTCTATCTGATCGGAACGTAGCCAATCGTAACACAACCAAACGTATCCTATCTCAACATAACGTCCAGCGGACATTATTCCTGGCATTCCCAGAGCCATGCAGAATACACTAGAGCTCAGTAGAGCGCAGATATCCACTGCACTGCAGTGCATAGCACATAAGTGGAGGATACCCCAAACTAGCGTATCCTAACGTAACCTATCCAAACGTAGTGAAACTCAACGTAACGTGATGAGACCAATATCGCTACTCTCCACAGGGACAAGCAGAGCATATTAGAGCACAGCAGAAAGCAGAAATGCACCGTACATCAACGTATAGCACAAAAGTAAGGGCTGTAGTGTTAGCCATACACTTATATTCGGTGGTTCTCCGCGTTCTACTGCGCTCTAATATATCCTCCTTGGCTCTGCGGAGGACAGCATCTGATTTCTCCTCACGTTAGTTTAAACTAGGTTACGTTTGCCGTGTTACGTTTGGCTAGGCTAGGATAGGATAGCTTTAATATTTGTGCTGCTTTTCGGTGGATCTCTGCGCTAAACGTTAGCCCAATACGCGGTGCTTGTTTCTGGTTAGCCCAGCATTAGTGGTCCCGGCTCGTATGGTTCGTTTGCGTTAGATCAGGTGCGGTTTGGATAACTTTGACTTTTGTGCCGTTCAGTGCAATGCAATAGCTTTCTGTGTCCTAGATTGCTCTAATACGCCCTGCTTGGCTCTGAGAAGACTGCAATTGCGGTCTCGGCACTTTACATTGTGCTATGTCATCCTTGGTTACGTTACGTTTGGCTATGTTAGGGAGGGGCAGCGTGACTCCTGTGATGTACACTGCTAGTCGGTGGATCTCTGTGCTCTCCTGTGCTCTAGTATTTACTGCTTGGCTCTGTGGAGGCCAGCAATAGTGGCCTCGGCGCGTTGGTTTGAATACGGTAAAGTTTGGTTTTGCTAGGATAGAGCAGCTTTGACTTTTGTGCTACGCACTGCCACTCTATGGATTTCTGTGCTCTACTCTCCTCTAATACGTTCTGCATGGCTCTGAGGAGGGCAGAAAAAGATGTCTCGTCACGTTCGGTTGAGTTATGTTACGTTTAGTAACGCTACGTTCGGTTAGGTTAGGACAGAATGCCATTGACTTCTGTGCTACACACTGCTATTCCGTGGTTTTCTGCTCTCTACTCTGCCCTAGTATGTTCTGCATGGCTCTGGGGAAGCCAGCAGTAGTGGTACCCTCTCGTTTGTATAGTCTACGTTAGTTCTGGCAAGGTATGGATACCTTTGACTTTCGCGCTGTGCACTGCAATGCGGCTGCTTTCTTCGATCTAGATTGCTCTTATATGACCTGCTTTGCTCTGTGAAGGCCAGCAATGGCGGTCTCGGCTCGTTAGGTTGGGTTATGTTATGACTGTTAACGTTACGTTTGTCAAGGTTAGCGCAGGGTTGCTTTGACTCTTGGGCGATACACTGCTAACCGGTGGATTTCCGCGCTCTGCTGTGTTCTAATATTTTCTGCTTCCCTCTGGAGAGGGAACGACAGTGGTCTCGGAACGTTATGTTCAGCAATGTTACGCCTGGTTACGTTCCGTCCGGTTATGTTAGGATAGGATAGCTAAGACTTTTGTGCTATGCACAGCTATCCGGTGGATTTCTGTGCTCTACTTTGCCCTAATATGCACTGCTCATCTACGGGGAGGCCACTAATAGTGGTCACGGCATGTTATATTGAGTTATGTAGGGGTTGGTTATGTTAAAATTACATGCGTCAGGGCAGGGTGTGTCTCATTTTTGCGCTATACGCCGCCATTCATTGTATTTCTGCGCTGTACACTGCTGTAATGTTGTCTGCATGGACCTGGTGAGGGTAGCAATAGGCGTAACGTCACGTAAGTTTGAGTTATGTTCCGAACGGTTACGCTACGTTTGCTAGGTTAGAGCAGGCTACTATGGCTTTTGTGCTAAACATTGCATTCCCTGGATTTCTGCGCTCCAATGTGCCCTAATATGTCTTGCTCGAATCTCGTGTGTCCAGTAATAGTGGTCTCAGCACGCTGGGTGGAGATAGGTTACGTTTCGTTAGGATAGGTTGGGAAGGTTCGGCTAGTATTTCTTTGAAGTTTGTGCTTTACGCTGCTATCTGTTGGATTTCTGGGCTCTATATTATTTTACTATACACAGCTCGACCCTGGGGTGCGAGCAATGGTGGTCCCGGCGCGTCAGGTTGCGTTAGGTTACGTTCGGTTTGGCTGTGGTAGGTTAAGGTTGGTAAGGATACACTTGACTTTCGTAATGTGCACTGTTGTTCCTTGGGCTTCTGCGATCTACACTGCTCCACTCTATTCTGCTTGGCACCGGGGAGACCAGGAGCAGCGGCCGTGGCACGTCACGTTGGGTTGTGCTGCGTCTCGTTGGGTTAGATTAGGCCAAGTTAGGTTAGGATATCTCCGGCTTTTGTGCAATACACTGCTGTTCAGGTGTTTCTGCTCTCTACGTTGCTCTACTATATTCTGCTTGGCCCTGGGGATGCCAGGCGGAGTGGTCGCGGCTTTATGTTCACTTATGCTACGTTTGGTTAGGCTTGGTTAAGCCTGGTTGTGTTAGGAAATCCTCGACTTTTGTAACCTACACTGCTATACGGTGGATTTCTGCGCTCTACATTGCTCCATTATACACTGATCATTTATGGGGATGCGGTATATAGCCGTCGCGGCACGTTAGGTTGAGTTAGTGTACGTTCTGTTATGTTAGGTTATGTTAAGTGTTGTTATGATAGCTTTGACTATCGTGCTATACAACCTTATTCGCTGTATTTCTGTTGTCTGCCGCGACCTAATATATTCTGCTTGGCTATGGGGAGGCCAGGATCAGTGGTCGCCAGCACGTTGCTTTGAGCCATGCTACGCTATGTTAGGTTAGGTTAGTGGTTCGGATACCTTCGACTCTTGTGCTATTCACAGCAATGCGGCTGATTTATGCGCGCTTCTGTGCCATAGTAGATCCTGCTCGTCTCTGTGGAGGCCAACAGTAGTGGTCTCGTCTTGCCAGATTGAGCTAGGCTACCTTTGTGTATGTCACGTTTGGCTAGGTTAGGATAGGCCGCTTTGTCTGTAGTGCTTTGTACTGCTTTTCGGTGGGTTCCTGTGATCTACTGTGCTCCGCTGCACTCTACTTGCCCCTGGGGAGGCCAGTAACGTTGGTGTCGGCACTTGATTTTGGGGAGGCTGCGTTTCTTTGGTGTAGGTTAGCTTTGGTTAGGTGCGGGTGGCTTCTGCTTTTCTGCAATGCACTGCGTTCGTATGGATTTCGGCGCACCACTCTACACTATTAAGCTCTGCTTGGCACTGTGGGGTAGAATACTGGCCTCGGCAAGTGAGTATGAAATGAATTCCGTTTGGTTAGGTTATGTCAGCTTGTGTTAGGATAGGATAGCTTTGACTCTAGTGTTCATCTCAGCTATTCTATGGGATTCTCCGCTCCGCTGAGCTCTGTCATATTCTGCTTGTCACTGGGAACGCCATGAATAGCGGTCGCAGCACGTTATGTTAGGATATATTGGGATACATTTGGCCAGGATTTCTTCGACTTTTGTGTTATGGAATGCAATGCGGTGGATTTCGGCGCTCAACTGTGCTCTTGTATATTCTGCTTGGCTCAGCGTAGGTCAGCAATTGCGGTCTCAGCACGCTAGGTTCAGTTAGGCTACGTTCGGCTATGTTACGTTTGGTCACGTTAGGATAGGTTAGCTTTGACTATTGTGCTAGAGACTGAGATTCTATGGCTAACTGCGCACTACTATTTTCTAGTATGCTCTGCTTGGCTGTATTGAGGCCAGCAATTGTGGCCTCGTCACGATAGCATGAGTTAGATTACGTTTGGTTACGTTCAGTGTGGCTAGGCTAGGGAAGGGTAGCCTTAAATTTTGCGCTATGCTGCTATTCGGTTGGATTCTACACTCTACATTGCTCTACTATACTCTGCTCGCCTCGGGGAGGCCAGATGTAGTGATCTCGGCACGTAAGGTGTAGTTAGGCTAGGTTTGGATAGGTTACGATAGTTTGGTTTATGTTTGGATAGCTACGAATTCGTGGTGTAAACCGATAAACACTCTTGTTGTGTCTACTATATTCTGGTTGGCCCTGGGGTGTCCAGCAATAGTGGTCGCTGCACGTTATATTGAGTTATTGTACGTCTGGTTAGGACACATTATCAGTGTTACGTATGGATACCCTTGAATCTTCTGCTGTACACAGCGCTTCTATTGATTCCTGCGCTCTACTCACGTCTAATATGTTCTGATTGCCTCTGTTGAGTTCAGCAATAGTGGCCGTGGCACGATCGGCAGTGATAGGTCACGTTCGTTTAATGTAGGTTGGGTTATGTTTAGTAAGGATGGCTTTGCCTTTTGCGCTCTACTGTGCTCTAATATGCTTTCCTCGGTTCTGAGGGCCAGAAACTGTGGTCTCGGCTGGGTAGTCTTCTTCAGTCTACGTTTGGCTATGTTAGGCCTGGTCAGGTTAGGCTAGGTGATACTTGACTCTTGTGCTATACGCTGCTATTTGGCGGCTTTCTGCGTTCTACTGTGCTCCAGTATATTCAGCTTTGCTCTGGGGAGGCCAGCAATACCGGCCTCGGTACGCCATGTTGAGTGACTCCACGGTTGGTTATGTTACGTTTGGTGAGGTCAGGATAGGATAGTCTAGGCGTCTGTGCTATACGCTGCTATCCTGCGATTTCTGCCCTCCACTGTGCTCTAGTATATTCTGCTTGGCCCTGGGGATGCCACCAGAAGTGGTCTCGGCACGTTCGGTTGAGTCTAGCAACGTTCGCTTATGCTACGTTTAGTTAGGTTAGGATAGAATAACATAGAGTTTTGTGCCGTACGCTGCTGTGCGGTGGCTGTCTGCGTCCTACAGTGCTCTAATACCTTCTGCTGGGCTGTAGAGCTGCCAGTAATAGCAGGCCTTGCACGTTAGTTTCATTTGGGTTACGCTTCGCTGGGTTAGGTTAGGTCAGGTTTGGTTAGGATATCTTCAACTGTTGTGCTATATACTGCTATTCGGTTTATTTCTGCGCCCTAAATTGCTCTACTATACTTGGCCCGACTATGGTGTGGCGAACAATAGTGGCCGTGGCAGGCTACGTTGCGATATGTTACGTTTGGTAATATGTCACGTTAGGCCATGTTTGGCGATGATAGCTAAGACTTTCGAGCTTTACACGGATATTCGGCCGATTTCTGCGATCTACTGTGCTCTACCATATTCTTCTTGGCTGTGGGGTGCGAGGTGCTGCAGTCGCTGCACGCTATGTTGAGCTATGCTACGTTCGGTTGACGCAGGTTACATCAGCCTATGCTAGGGTATCTACTGCTTTTGTGCCATTTACTGCTATTCGGTGGATTTCTGCGGTCGAATGCTCTCTAATATGCTATGCGTGGCGCAGGGATGTAAAGTAATAGTGGTCTCGGCACGTTAGGCTTTGCAAGGTTACGTTCATTTTTGTTACGTTTGGTCTGGTTGGGACATTGTAGCTTTGACTTTTGTGCTATTCACTGCTATCCCATGGACTTTTGCACTCTACTCTCCTGCAATATGCTCTGCTCGGCTCTGTAGAGGACGGCAGCAGTGGTCTCGACATATTAGGTTGTATTAGGTCACGCTTGGTTATGGCAGGATCGGCTAGGGTGGGATATGGTAGCTAGTCTTTTCCGTTATACACTGCGATTCTATGGATTCCTGCGCTGTACTCTCCTCTAATGTGCTCTGTTGGCTCTGGGAACGGCGGCAATGGATATCTCGTCACATTAGCTTGAGTTCGGTTACGTTTAATTACGATAGTTGCGCTTGGTTGGGTTAGGCTAGGATACCTTCGACTTTCGTATTATACACCGTTATTCGGTGGATTTGGGCGCCCTTCCGTGCTTTAATATATTCTGCTTGTCCCTGTAGAGGTCAGCAATAGTTGACTCGGCACGTTGGGCGGAGTTATGTTACGTTTGGTTTTGTGAAGATTGGTATCGTTGGGATACGATATCCTTGACTTTCGTGCTGTACACTGCGATTCGATGGATTCCTGTGTTCTACTGTGCTCTAATATGTCCTGCTTGGCTCCGGGGAGGCTAGCTATAGTGGACACGGCACTCTATGTTGGGTTAGGTTAGGTTATGATGGCTTTGACTTTTGTGATATACACTACTATTCGTCGGATTTCTGTCCTCTACTGTGCTCTAATATGTTCTGCTTGGCACCGGGGTGACCAGAAATAGTGTTCTCGGTTCGTTAGGCTTAGATAGTCCACGTTTGGTTAGGATATGTTAGGTCAGGATTGGTTAGGATAAATTTGACATTTTTGTCATACGCAGCTAATTAGTGGCGCCCCGCGCTCTACTGTTGTCTAGTACATTCTGCTTGGCCCTGGGGTTTCCAGCAATAGTTGACTCGTCACGTTAGTTTGGGTTAGGCTACGTTTGGCTAGGTTAGATTTGTTTCGTTTAAGTCTGGATAGCTTTGATTTTCGCGGTATACACAGATATGCGGTGTATTCCTACGCACTACTGCTCTCTGCTATACTTCACTCGACTCTGGGGAGGACAGCAAAAGTGATCGTTGCACAACATGTTTGGTTATGATACGTTTGGTTAGGACAGGTGAGGTTATGGCAGGAGAGTGATGCTTTGACTTTAATGCGACGCTCTGCTATTCGGTGGATTTCCTCGCTGCACATTGCCCTAATATTCTCTGCCTGGCGCTGGGTAGGCCAGCAGATGTGGTATAGGCAATACAGTTTCAGATAGGTTACGTCTGTGTGTGTTATGTTTGGTCATGTTAGGCTAGGATAGCTTTGACTTTCGCGCTGTAAAGTGCTGTTCGGTTGATTTCTGCGACCTACTATGATCTGATATATCCTCCATTGCCCTGAGAATTCCAGAAATAGGAGCCGCGTCTCTTTAAGTTGTGTGAGGTTACGTTTGGTTAGCTTACGTTTGTTTGTGTTAGTTGGGATACCTTTGACTTTCGAGCTATACACTGCTATCCGGCGGATTTCTGCGCTCTACGTTGCTCTACTATACTCTGATCGGATCTATGAGGCCAGTAATAATGGTCCAGGCGAGTTAAGTTGTGTTCGGCTACGATCGGTTGTGTTATGTTTGCTATGGTTATGTGTGGATAGATTAGGTTTTCGTGGTATAAACTGTTATTCGGTCGATTATCCCTCTCCACTGGGCCCCACTGTACTCTGCTCGACTCTGGGATGGCCAGCAATAGTGGTCGCGGCATGTCGGGTTCAGTCAGTCCACGTTCGAGTAGGTTGGGTAAGGGTAGGTTAGGTAACGATATTTCTGACTCCTGTGCAACACACTGAAATTTAGTGGCCATCTGCGCTCTACTGTGCTCTAGTACATTCTGCTTATCTCTGGGGGGGGGGGGGGCAAGCAACGGTGGCCTTGGCACATATGTTTGGGACAAGCTGCTTCCTGTGGTGTTACGTATGGCTAAGTTTGGATAGGGTAGCTTCGACTATTGGGCGGTGCACTGCGAATGTGTTTACTTCTGCGCTCTACTCAAGTCTAATATGTTATAGTTGGATCTGGTGAGGGCAGCAATAGTGGTCACGGCACGGTAGGTTGAGATACACTGCGTATGGTTATGTTTCGTCGGTTAGGTTACGACAGGGTAGCTTTGACTTTCGTGCTATACACCGCCATTTGGTGGTTTCCTGTGCTCTACATTGCTCTAATATGCCCTGCTTGGCTCTCGTGATGCCGGAAATAGCGGTCGTGGCATCGCAGCTTGTGTCATGTTACGCCGGCTTTTCTTACGATTGGTTAGGGTAGGGTGGGAAAGCTTTAACTTTTGCGCTATACACAGCTCTTCGGTGGATCTCCACGCCTTACTGTGTTCTAGTATGCTCTGCTTGCCTCTGGAGAGGGCCGCAATAGTGGTCGCGGCACTCTAGGTTGTGTCATGCTACTTTTGGATTTGCTAGGTTAGGATACGTTTGGATATAATGGCTTTGACGCTTGTTTTGTACACTGACAATCGATGGATCTCTGCGCCCTACTGTGCTCTAATGTGTTCTGCTTTGCCCTGGGAGGGCCAGCAACAGTGGTCTCAGCACGATAGGTTTACTTATTCTACGTTTGGTTAGATTATGTTTGGTCAGGTTAGGTTAAGATACCTTTGACTTTTGTGCTAGACACTGCTGTTGGGTCGATATTTGTGATCTGCATTCCTCTACTAGCTTCCGCTTGTCTCCGGGGACGCCTGCAATAGCTGTCGTGGCACGTTTGTTTGAGTGAGGTTTCGCTAGGTAAGATAAGGTTTGGCTATGTTTGGATAGAATAGCTTTGACTTTTGTGCTCTACAATGCTATTCGGTGCAACTCAGTACTCTACTGTGGTCTCAAAAGATCTGCTTGGCGATGGGGAGGCCAATGATGGTCGTCTCGGTGCTTTAGGTTGTGTTAGGCTGCGTTTGGTTGTGCCACATTTGGTTAGGTGAGGATAGGATATCATTGACTTCCGTGATATACAGCGCCATTCGGCGGACTCCGGTGCTCTACATTGCTCTAATATGTTCTGCTTATCTCCGGGGAGGCCGGCAACAGCAGGCGCGGCACGTTTCGTTGTGTTAGGTTACGATTGGCCTTTAAGGGGTAGACGACGTTTGGTTAGGGTGGCTTCGACTGTTGCGCTATTCACTGCTCCCGGAGGATTTCTGTGCTCCACATTGATCTACTATAATCTGCTCGAACCTCGGGAGGACAGCGATAGTGTTCTCAGCGCGATATGTTGAGTTAGGTTGCGTTCGGTACGTTCAGGCTTGGATACGTTGGGACAGGATAGCAATGTCCTCTGTGATGCACACTGCTAAGCGGTGGACTTCTGTGCTCTACTGTGAACTAATACTTCCCGCTTTGCTCAGGGGATTCCAGAAATAGTGGCCGGGGCGCGATAGGTTGCCTTAGGTTACGTTTGGCTTAGTTAGGTTCGTTTGTGTTAGGTTAGGACAACTCTGACTTTCGTGCCACGTCCTGCGATCCCATGGACCTCTGCGCTCTACTCTCCCCTAATATGCCCTGTTTGGCGATGCGATGTGCAGCAATATTTGGCTAGGCACGTTAGGTTGGGGTAGGTTACGTTTGGCAAGGATATGTTAGGTCAGGATATGTTACTTTATCTTTTACTATTCTGCTTTAGACTCCAATGCGGCGGATATCTGCGCTCTGCTCTGCTCTAGTATATTCTCCTTGGCTCTCGGGAGGTCGGTAATAGTGGTGTAGGCAAGTTAGTTCGAGTTAGGTTACGTTTGGTTATGTTACCCTGGTTATGTTAGGACGGGATATCTTTGACTTTTGCACTGTACACTGCTATTCGGTGCAATCCTGCGCTTTACTGTTCCCTAGGATATTCTGGTTGGCTATGTGGAGGCCAATAGTATTGGTCTCGGCACGTTAATCTGAGCTTGGTTGCGTTTGGTTGTGTCACGTTTGATAATACTAGGATAGGATAGCTTTGACTTTTGTGCCATACACTGCTATTTGGTCCATTTCTGCGCTCTACGTTGCGCTACTATACTCTGCTCCAAACACGGGAGGCTAGCAATTGTGCTCTCGGCGCGTAAGGACGAGCTAGGTTGTAATTGGATATGTTAAGTTTGGGCTGGTTAGGACAGGACAGTTTTGACTTTCATGCTATACACTGCTTTCCGGCGGATTTCTGCGCTCTACTGTGCGATATCAAACTCTACTCCACTCCCGGTATGCCAGGAATATTGTTTGTGGCACGTCAGACATATTTTGCTTACGTTTCGTAGTGTTGCGATTCGCTAGGTTAGGATACTATAGCTCTGACTTTTGAGCTGCAACCTCCTTTTGGGCGGATTGCTCCACTCGGCGGCGTTCAATCGTGGTCTGCATTGCCCTTTGGAGGCCAGAAATTGTTGCCGCGGCACGTTGGGCTGAGTTATGTTACGCTTGTTTATCTTGCGTTGGCATGGGTTAGGCTGGGGTAACTATGACTTGTCCGTGATCTACTGCGATCCTGCGGATCTCTGGGTCCTACACTCCGCTATTATGTTCTGCATGGCTCTGGGGAGGGCAGGAATAGGGGTCTCGGCTCGTTAGGTTGAGACCGATGGCGCTGGGTTATGTTACGATTAGTTACGTGAGGAGGGTATAGGTTTGACTCTTACGCTATGCACCGCTATTTGGTGATTTCTGCGTTCTTCGCTGCTATAGTATGCTCTGCTTGGCTCTGGGAAGGGCAACAGTAGCGGTATCGGCATGTTTGGTTGAGTCAGGCTATGTTTGGTTACGATCAGTTTCTTTGGGTTTTGCTCGGGTAGCTTTGACTTTTCTGATATACACAGCGATTATATTGCTTTCAGAGTTCTACTCTCCACTAACTAGTTCCGCTTGACTCTGTGGAGGCGAGCAATAGTGGTTGCGGCATGTTAGGTTGATTTACGCTATGCTATGTTATGTTGAGTTGGTCTGGGTTAGGTTTCGGTAGCTTTGACTCTTCTGATGTACACTTCGGTTATATGGATTTCTGCGTTCTACTCTCCACTAACGTGTTCCGCTTGACTCTTGGGAGGCCAGCAATAGTGGTCGAAGCTCGTTAGGTTCAGTTTGGTTACGTTCGGTTAGACTAGGATAGGTTTGGTTACGAGACGATAACTTTGACTTTACTGCAACAGTCTGCTATTAGGTGGGTTCCATCTCCCTACAGTGATTTAATATTTTCAGCTCGCCTCTCGGAAGGCCAACAATTGCGGCCTCGGCACGATAGGTTGTGTTAGGCTATGTTTGCTTATGCTGTGTTAGTTTGGGTTAGGTTTGGGCTACTCTGACCTTTCCGATATGCACAGCGATTCTATCTATTTCTGCGTCCTACTCGCCACTAATGTGTTCCGCTTGGCTGTGGGCATGACACTAATAGTGGCCGCGTCAGGATAGGCTAAGTTGGGTTACGTTTTCTTATGTCACATTTTTTTAGTTAGGAGACGATAGCTATGACTTTAGTGATATAGCCTGCTATTGGCCGCATTTCTGCGGCACTGAGTGCTGTAATATTTTCAAATACGCCCGGGCTAGGCCAGAAATGGTGGTCTCGTCCAGTTATGATTAGCCTCGTTACGTTCGGTTAGGTTGGGTTTGGCAATGTTTGGACTGGGTAGCTTTATCTTCTGTACTGGACGCTGATATTCGGTGGATATCTGCGGTGTACGATGCTCTAGAATGTCATGCTCGACTCTGGGCAGGGCAGGAATAGCGGCCTCCTCAGGTTAGGATAAGAAAGAATATGTTCGGCTATGTACCATTCGTTTGGGTCTGTTTTGGGTATCATTGACTTTTCTGATGTACACAGCGTTTCTATGGATTTCTGCGTTCTACTCTATAATAATGTATCCTTCTTGGCTCTGGAGAGGCCAACAATGGTGTTCGAGGCACGCTAGGTTTAGTTGGGATATGTTTGGTTATGTTACGATTTGCTAGGTCAGGAGAGGTTTGCTTTGACTTTAGTGCTATAGTCCGATATTAGGTGGATTTCTGCACCCTACAGTTCTCCAGTATCTTCAGCTTGACCCTAGGAAGGCCAGCAATAGTGGTATCGGCACGCTACTTTGCGTCAGGTTACTGTCGGTTCGGTTGGGTCAGGCTAAGTTTGGTAAGGATAGTTTCTTCTTTTGCGCTATACACTGCTGTTCCTGGATCTCTGCGCCCTACTGTGCTCTAGCATGTCCTGCTTGGCTCTGGGGATGGTGGCAACAGTGCCCTTGGCACGTTGGTGTGAGTTTCGCTATCTTTGGTTATGTTCTGCTGGTTTGGGTTTGGTTTGTGTAGCATTGACTTTTCTGATATACACTGCGATTCTTTGGATTTCTGCGTCCTAGTCTCCACTAATGTGCCCTGCCTGGCTCTGGGGAAGCCCGCAACTGTGGTCGCGGCATGTTAGGTTGAGTTTGGTTACGTCCAGTTATGTTACGATTGGCTGGGTTAGAAGAGGATGTCTTTGGCCACTGGTGCTATAGTCTGCTATTAGGGGGGGTTTCATCGCCCTACTGTGCTCTAATGTTTTAGCTTGGCTCTGGGATGTCCAACAATGGTGGCCTCGGCACGTTATGTTGAGTCACGTTTCGCTCGGTCTGGTTGGGTTATGTCACGTTTGGTTAGGGTAGCTCTAACTATTGCGCTGTGCAACACTATTCGGTGCTTTTCTGCACTCTACTTCGCTCAAGTATGCCTGGCCTGCCTCTAGGGTGGCCAGCAATAGTAGTCGCGGCACGTTAGGTGTGGTTAGGATTGTGGTTAGGTTGCGTTTGGTTATGGTACTCTTGGCTAGGCTAGGAGAAGAGAGCTTTGACTTTAGTGCTATAGTCCGGTATTAGGTGGACTCCTGCGCCCTGCATAGCTCTAGTGTCTTCAGCTGGCCTCTGGGAAGGACAGCAATAGTGGTCTCGACTCTTTACGTTGAGCCAGGTTACGTTCGATTAGGTTGTGTCAGACTAAGTTTTGCCAGGATAACTTTAACTTTGGTGATGTACACTGCTATTCTGTGGACATCCGTGCCCTACTGCGCCCTTGTGTTGCATGCTTGGCTCTCGGAGGGCAAAAATGGCGGTCTCGGCACGTTAGCATGTGCCTGGCTATGCTTATTTATGTTCTGTTGGCTCGACTTAGGGTTGGGTAGCTTACGATACGACACGATTGGTCAGGTTAGGAGAGGAATGCTTTGACTTTAGTTTTATAGACTGCTTTTAAGAGGACTACACAGCCCTACAGAGCTCTAATATTCTCAGCTTGTCTCTGGGAAGGCCTGCAATAGTGGTCCCGGCGAGTTGTGATGAGACATGTTACGTTCGGCTAGGTTGGGTCAGGCTGAGTTTGCGCAGGATAGCTTTATCTTTCGTGCTGAACACTGCTATTAGGTGGATTTCTGCGCTCTGCTGCGCTCTAGTATGTCCTGCTTGGCTATGGAAAGAAAGCAATAGCGGCCTCGGCGCGATACGCTTAGCTAGGCTATGTTTCGTTTTGTTCCGTTGGTTCAGGTAAGGCTTGGGAAGATTTGTCTTTTCCAATATACACTGCGATTGAATGGATGTCTGCGCTCTACTCTCTACTACTGTGTTCCGCTTGACTCTGTGTAGGCCAGCAATGGTGGCCTCGTCACGTTGGGTTGTGATAGGTAACGTTTGGTTTTGCAAAGTTTGGCTAGGCTACGAGAGGAGAGCTTCGACTTTAGTGCCATAGTCTGATATGAGTTGCATCTCTGCTCCCTACAGTGTTACAATATCTTCAGCTACGCTCTGGGAAGGCCAGCAATATTGGTATCGGCACGCTACGTTGAGTCAGGTTACATTCGGTTCGGTTGGGTCAGGCTAAGTTTTGTCAGGATAGCTTTAACTTTTACGCTGTACACTGCTTTTCGGTGGATTTTTGTGCTCTACTGTGCTCTAGAATGTCCTGCTTGGCTCTCGGGAGGGCAGCAGCAGTGTTCGCCGCACGTTAGGTTGAGTTATGCTACGCTTGGTTAGGTTAGGCTTGGATAGGTTTGGTTAGGATGGCTTTGACTTTTGTATTATAAAACGCTGTACGGCGAATTTCTGCGATCCACTGTGCTCTAATATGTTGTAGTTGTCTCTGGTTATGCCAGCAATATTATTCTCGGCACGTTAAGTTTACCTACGTTACGCTTGCCTTGGCAAGGTCGGGAAAGGTTAGGTTACGATATTTTCGACTTTTCTGCTGCACATTGCAATGCGATGGATTGCCGCGCTCAACTGTGCTCTGGTATATTCTGCTTTGCTCTGGGGAGACGAGAAAGTGTGGTCTCGGATCTTTAGACTGAGATAAACTACGCTCGGTTACGTTACGTTGGGGTATGTTAGGATAGGGTGCTTCGACTGTTCCGATGTACACTGCGATTTTGTGGATTTCTGTAGTCTACCCTCAAATAATGTGCTCTGCTTGGCTCTGGGGTGGCCAGCAATAGTGCTCGCGGCACGTTAAGTTGAGTTAGGTAACGCTTGGTTTTGTTACGACTGGATAGGTTAGGGGTGGATAGCCTTGACTTTAGTGCTATAGTCTGCAATTAAGAGGACTTCTCAGTTTTACAGTGATGTAATATTTTCAGCCCGGCTCTGGAAAGGTCAGCAATAGTGGTCCTGGCACGTTATGCTGAGACAGGATACGTTCGGTTAGGTACGGTTTATGCTAAGTTTGGTCAGGATAGTTTTAACTTTTGTGCTGTACACTGCTGTACTGCTGGTTTCTGGTCTTTTCTGTGATCTAGTTTGTCCTGCTTGTCTGTGGGAGGGCAGCGATAGCAGCCTTGTCACGTTAGTTGGAGCTATGATACGTTTTGTTATCTTCTGTTGGTTCGGGTTAGGTTTGTATAGCTTTGTCTTTTCTGATATGCCCTGCGATTCTATGGATTTCTGCGCTCTACTCTCAACGAATGTGCTTTGCCAGCCTCTGTGGAGGTCAGCAAAAGTGGTCGCGGCACTTTATGTTGTGCCAGATAAAGTTCGGTTGGGCTGGGTTAGGCTAAGTTTGGCTTGGGGACTTTTGTTCTGTACGCTGCTATTCAAGGATATCTGCGATCTACTGTGCCCTATTGTGTCCTTCTTCGCTCTGGGGAGTGCAGAATTAGCGGTCTCAGCACGGTAGGTTGCGTTAGGCTACGATTGGTTATGTTCTGTTCGTCTTTGTTAGGTTTGGGTAGCTTCCACTATTCTGATAGAAACAGCGATTCAATGCACTACTGCATTCTACTCTCCACTAATGTCTTCTGCTTGGCTGTGGAGCGGCCAGCAATTGTGTTCGCGCCACCGTATGTTGAGCTGGGTTACGTTCGGTTATGTTACGATTGGTCAGGTTAAGAGAGGGTAGCTGCGACTTTGGTGCTATAGTCTGCTATTAGGGGGACCACTGCGCCGTTCAGTGCTCTAATATTTTCAGCTTGGCTCTGGCAAGGTCAGCAATGGTGGTCGTGGCGTGTTACGTGGTGTCAGGTTACGTAGGGTTAGGTTTTGTTAGGCTAAGTTTGGTTAGTGCAGCTTTATCCTTCATGCTGTACACTGCTATTCAATGGACTTCTGCGCTCTGCTGTTATCTGGTTTGTCCTGCTTGTCTCCGGAGATGTCAGCAATAACGGTCTCGGCACGTAAGCTGAGTTAGGTTATGTTTGGTAATGTCCAGTTGGTTTGGTTTAGTTTCGGGAAGCTTTGACTTTTGTGATACACACTGAGGTTCTATGCACTTCTGCGTTCTACTCTCCACTAATCCGCCCTGCTTGGCTGTGAGGAGGACAGCAATAGAGGTCGCGGCACGTTAGGTTGTGTTAGGTTACGTTTGGTTATGTTACAGTCGGTTAGGTTAACAGAGGATAGCTCTGACTTTGGTGCTATTGTCTGCTATTAGATGAATTTCTGTGCCCTGCAGTGCTCTAATATTTTCAGGTTGACTCTGGAAATGCCAGCAATATTGGCATCGGCACGCAACATTGAGACAGGTTACGTTCGGTTAGGTTGGGTTAAGCTAAGATTGGTTGGGATAGATTTAGCGTCTGTGCTGCACCTTGCTCTTCGGTGGATTTCTGCAGTCCACTGTGCTCTGGTATGTTCGGATTGTATCTGGGAAGTGCAGCAATCGTGGTCTCTGGAAGTTAGGCTGAGTTACATTACGTTTAGTTGAGTAACGTTTGGGTAGGTTAGGATAGCGAAGCTTGGAATTTTATGCTATACACCGCTCTCCGGAGGATCTCTGCATCCTACATTGCTCTAATAACCACTGCTTGGCCATTTGAATAGCGGCAATGGTAGTCTCGGCAAGTTATGTTGAGTTAGGATACGCTTGCTATGACACGTTTGGTTAGGTTAGGAGAGGGAAGCTTTGACTTTTCTGCTGTACACTGCTATACGGTGGTTCATGCTCTCTACTCTGCTCTAATATGCTCAGCTTCGCTCTGGAGATGACAGCAATAGTGGTCACGACACGTTAGTTTAAGCTGAGCTACGTCGGTCATGTTTGTTTATGCTTGTTTTGAACAGATATGAATTTCGTGGTACGCACTGATATTCGGCGGATTCCTACCCTCTAGTGTGCTCTACTATAATCTGCGCGTCACTGGGGAGGCCAGTATTCGTGGTGGTGGCGCTTTATGTTCAGCTAGTTTACGATAAGTTTTGTTACGTTTGAATATGTTGGAATAGAGTAACTTCGCCTATTGTGCTATGCACTGCGATTATATGGATTTCTGCGCTCTACTCTCCTCTAGTACGTACTTGTTATCCATAGAGGGGTGGCTGCAATGCTGGTTTCGGCACGTCAGAATGAGCTAGGTTACGATCGGTTACGTTACGTTTGGTCAGGATCTGCGAGGATAGCATAGACTTTTGTTATGTACACAGTTATACGGTGGATTTCTACACCCCACGTCGATCTACTTTACCATGTTCGACTCTGGTGAGGCCAGTAATAGTGGTCTCGAGACGCTATGTTGAGTTAGGTTACGTTCGGCTACGTTACGCTTGTCGGTGTTGGCTTTGGATAGATAAGACGTTCATGGTACACACTGATATTCGGTGGATTTCTACGCTCTACGCTGCTCCACTGTACTCTGCCCGACTCTTGGGACCCGAGAAATAGTGGTATGGCACGTTAGGTTACGTTAGGTTAAGTTTGGATAGGGCAGCTTTGACTTTCTTGCTGTAAATTGTTTCTCGGTGGATTCCTGCCGTCTACTCTGCTCTACTACAATCTGCTCGGGCCCGTGGTGGACGGCTGAAGTGGTCGCGGCACGTTAAGTTGATTTACATTACGTTTTGGTTTTGTTAGGTTACGTAGTGTTTGGTTAGGATAGCATCGACCTTTTTACTACACGCTGCTATTCTATGGACTTCTACGATCTTCTGTGCCCTATCGCATTCTGCTTTCCTCTGTGGACGCCACGAATAGTGCTCTCGGCACGTAAGGCTGAGTTATGTTACTTTCGGCTAGGGTAGGTTTGGCTATATTTGGTAAGGATGGCCTCAACTTCGGCACTATGAACTAGTATCCGGACGATTACACGTTCTAGATTGCTCTGATATAATCTTCTTAGCTCTCGTGAGGCCAGAAGCAACGGTCGTGGCACGTCCGTTTGTGTTACGTTACGTCAGACTATGGTACGTTTGGCTGGGTTAGGCCAGGGTAGCATTGACTTTTGTGCCGTACGCTGCTACTCGGCAGATTCCTGCGCTCTACTGTGCTCTAATTCGTTGAGCTTGAAGTTGGGTATGGCAGAAATAGAGGCCTCTGCTCGTTAGGTTCAGTTGTTCTACTTTTGGCAAGGTTAGGTTATGTCTGGTCAGGTCTGGATGTCTGACTCTTGCACTATACATTGTTATTTGGTGACATTCTGCACTCTACTCTGCTCTACTATACTCTGCAAGAATATGGGGAGGTCAGGAATAGTGGTCGTGGCACAATAGGCTTTGCTAGGCTACGTTCGGTAACGTTACACTTAGTTAGGTTCGAACAGGATAGTTTTGACTGTGGTGCTATACATTGCCACTCGGTGGACTGCTGTGCCCTTGATTGCTCAACCATGCTCTTCTCGACCGTCGCGAAACGAGCAATAGTCTTCGTGGCACGCTTGGATGTGTTAGGTTACGCTTGGTAAGGTGAGTTCAGGTTACGTATGGCTAGTGTAGGTACGACTTTTGTGCTATACACAGATATTTGGTGGATTCCTGCCCTACAATGTGCTCTACTCTAATCTGCTAGACCATGCGGTGGCCAACAACAGTGGTCGCGGCACGTTACTTTGAGATATGCTACGTTAGGTTAGGTTGTGTTGGTTTGGGTTTGGTTTGGATGTCTTTGACTTTTCTACTGTACGCTGCGATTCTACGGAATTCTGCTCCCAACGGTCGTCCAGTGAGTTCTGCTTGACTCTGTCAAGGCCAGAAATAGTGGTGGCGGCTCGTTCGGCAGAGCTTGGTTACGTTTGTTTAAGTTATGCTTGTTTGGGTTCGGTTTTTGGTAGCTTCGCCTTTCTTGGCATAGACTGATATTCGGTGGGTTTCCGCGCTTTACTGTGCTGAACTACACTTAGCTCGACTCTGGGGCGGGTGGGGGGGCCGCAATAGTGGTCTCGGCACGATACGCTGTGTTAGGATGCGTTTAGTTTGGTTAGGTTACATCAGGCAAGATTAGGATATCTACGACTTTTGTGCTTCACGCAGCAATGCGGCGGGTTTCTGCGCTATACTGTGTTTTAGTACATTCTGCTTGGCTCTGAGGCTGTCGGCAACAGTGATATAGGGACGTTAGCTTGAGCTAGTCTACTTTCGGTTATGTTAGTTCGGTTAGGTTAGGGTAGGATAGCTTTACCTTTCGCGCTATACTCTGCTATTCGGTTGCTTTCTGCGCTCCCCGTTGCTCTACTATAATATACTCGAACCTGGGGAGGCCAATAGCGGTGGTCGTGGCACAATATTTTGGGTTAGGTAACGTTCGGTTAGGTTAGGTTGGGCTAAATTTGATTATGATGGATTTGACTTTTGTGCTATACACTGCTGTTTGGTGGATTTTTGCACTCTACTATTCTCTAATATGTACTGCTTTGCTCTAGTGAGTCCAGCAATAGAGACCTCGCCTCGACAGCATTAGGTATTCTACGTTCGTTTGGGTTAGGTTGTGTCTGGTTAGGTAAAGATATCTTCGACTTATGTGCCATACAATGCTATTTGGTGGCTTTCTGCGCTCTACATTGCTCTTCTATACTCTGCTCGACTCCGTGGAGGCAAGTAATAGTTGTCTCGGCACGCTAGGTTGAGTTAGCCTACGTTTGGTTATGCTTTGTTAGTTTGGGTTGGGCATGGTTAGATTTGTCTATCGCGTTAAACACTGTTATTCGGTGATGTTCTGCGCTCTACACTGCCCCACTATACTCTTCTCGCCTCTGGGGATGCCAGCAATGGCGGTCGCGGCTCAGTATGTTGGGTTAGGTTATGTTCGGGTAGGTTAGGTTAGGTTAGGTTTGGTCGGGATGGCTCTGACTTTTGCGCTGTACACTGCTATTCGCTGGATTTCAGCGCTCTAGTGTGCTCTCATACGTTGTGCTTGGCGCTGCCGATGCTAGCAATGGAGGTCTCTGTTAGTTAGGTATAGAAATTCTACGTTTGGTTCTGTTGGGTTCGGTCTGGTTTGGTAGGGATATCTTCAACTTTTGTTGCTTACATCGCTCTCTAGTAGCTTTCTGGGTTCTACTCTGCTCTACTATACTATTTTCGACTCTGGCAAGGCCAGCAATGGCGGTCTCGTCACATTAGGTTGTGTTACGCTGCTTTCGGTTAGGTTACGACAGGTTACGTTAGGATAGGGTAGCTTTGACTCCTATGCTATACATTGCTATTCCGTGTATTTCTGCGCTATACTGTGATTTAATGTTCCCTGCTTTGATCCGCAAATGCTTGAAATAGTGGCCGCGGCGCGTTGCGTGGTATGTTACGTTTAGTTAGGTTAAGTTTGTTTGGGTGAGGTTAGGATATCGTTGACTTTCGCGCTATATACTGCCGTTCTATGGACCTCTGCGTTTCACTCTCCTCTAGTATGCCATGCTTAGAGGTGGCAAGGCCAGCAACTGTGTGCTAGGCACGTTATGTTGGGCTAGGTTTTGATTATGCTAGGTTATAAATGGTGGGTTTAGGATATCTCCTCCTGTTTTGCTATGCACAGCTATTCGGGCGATGTCAGCGCTCTACTACAGTCTGATATGTTCAGCTCGGTTCAGGCAGGGCCAGCAATGGTGGTATCGGCACGTTAGTTTGGGTTATGTTACGTTTGGATATGTTAGGTTTGTTTGGGTTATGTTAGGATGTCCTTGACTTTTCTGCTATACGCTGCCATTCTATGGACTTCTGTGCCCTGTTCTCCTCTCATATGCTCTGCTTGGGGATGGGCAGCCCTGCAATAATGGTCTAGGCACGATAGGTTGTATTATGTTGCGCTTGGATGTGTCTCGTTTGGCCAGGTTGGGATAGGGCAACTATGACTTTTGTGCTATACACTTCTATTCGATTGATTTCTGCACTCTGCATTGCTCTGCTATACTCTGCTCGACTCTGGGGTCGCCAGCAATAGTGGTCGTGAGGCGATATGTTGAGATATGATATGTTTGGTTAGATTCGCTTTGGTCTGGTTTGGTTACGATGGCTTTGACTTTTATGCTATACACTGCTATTCGGCGTGTTTCTGCACTCCACTATGCTCTTGTACGTTCTGTACGGCACTGGGGATGCCAAAAATAGTGGCCTAGGCACGGTAAGCTATGTTATTCTTCGTTTGGCTAGTTTAGGTTCGGTCGTGTTATGCTGTGATGAATTTGACTTTTCCGCTTTGCCCTGCTATTTGGCAGCACTCTGAGATCTACGGCGCCTTAGTACATGCAGTTCGGCTCAGGTGTCTTCAGCAATAGTGGTCTCGTCACGTAAGGTTAAGTTAGGTTGCGTTTGGTTATATTAATTTCGGACAGGCTTGGATTGTGTAGCTATGGCTTATGCGCTATACAATGCTATGCGGCCTCTTTCTACGATCTATACTGCTCTGGTATACCCTGCCCTACCCTGGGGATGCCAGTAATAGTGTTCCTGGTATATTAGTTTGGTCTAGGCTACGTTCGGTTATGTTACGTTTGTTCAGGTTAGGGGAAGATTGCATTGACTTTTGTGTTATATGCTGCTATTCGTTGAAATTCGGCGCTATACTGTGCTCTAATACGCCCTACTTCGGTCTAGGTAGCCTAGCAATAGTGGTCACGGCACGTTAGGTTTGGTTAGGCTAAGTTTCGTTAGGGTATGCTTGTTTGTGCTAGGTTTGGATAGCTTTGACTTTCATGGCATAGACTGTTATTTGGTGGATTTCTGTGCTCTAGTGTGCTCGACTGTACTCTGCTGAAATCTGTGGAGGCCAGCAATAGAGGTCGCTGCACGTTGGGTTGAGTTATGTAACGTTCGGATCCGTCACGGATTGTCTGGTTTGGGGGGCTAGTTATGACTCCAGCGCGGTACACCGCTATTCGGTGGATTTCAGCACTCTACTGTGCTCTAGTATGCTCTGCTTGGCTCTGTGGAGTCCAGCAATAGTGATCTCGGCACGGTAGGATGAGTCAAGTTACGTTTCGCTAGGGCCTTCTTGTTTGACTTTCTAGGAATAGGCTGCTATGCGGTGGATTCCTGCGCTCTACCTTGCTCTAATATCCTCTGCTTGGCTCCGGGAGGGCCAGAAATAGTGGTCGTGGCACGAAAGGTTTAGTTCTGCTACGTTTGGTCGCGTTATGTTAGGTTGGGTTAGGGGAGGGTAGCTTTGACTTTTGTGCTCTACGCTGCTCCTATGCGGATTTCTGCATTCTACTGTGCTCTAGTATGTCCTGCCCGGCGCTGGGAACGCGAGTAATTGAAGTCCAGCCAAGTTAGCTTGAGATAGGCTGCGTTTGGTTAAGCTACGTTAGCTACGGTTAGGTTTGGGTAGCTTCGACTGTTCCGCTATACACTGAGATTCTATGGCCATCTGCTCTGTACTCTCCTCTAATATGTGCTGCTTGGCTTTGGGAGTCCTGCAATAGTGGTGGCAGCGCGTTAGGTTGTGTCACGTTACGTTCGCTTACCCTACGATTTGTCAGGTTTGGAGGGGCGAGCTATGACTTTCGCGCTATACACTGCTTTTCGGCGGACTTCTGCACTCTACTGCGCTCTATTGTGCTCAGTTTGGATCGTGAAGTGCCAGCAATAGTGGTATCGGCACGATACCGTGAGGTAGGCAACGTTTGGTTAGATTAGGTTAAGTTAGGTTAGGATAGGGTATCTATGACTTTTGTGCTTTACGCAGGTTTGCATCGCCTTTCTGCGGTGTACTGTACTCTAGTATGTCCTGCTTGGCCTGGGAGGGTAAGCAGAAGGGGTCTTGGCGCTTTGGGTTTGGTTATGTTACGTTTGGTATTGCTGTGTTTGATTAGGTTAGGCTTGGACGGCTATGTGATTCGTGATACACATAGCCTATCGGCGAATTTCTGCGCGCTGCTGTGATCAACCATGCCCTGCTTTGCTCTGGGGAGGCTTTAAACTGTGGCTGCGGCGAGTTCGGTTGCGTTGGTGTACGTTCGGTTAGGTTATGTTAGGACAGGTTCGCTTAGCATATCTTTGACTTTTGTGCTGTTCACCGCAATGCGGTCCATTTCTACGCTGTAGAGTTCTCTAGTGTATACTGCTTGGCGCTCTGGATGCCAGCGATACCGGCCACGGCACGTTCGGTAGGGTCAGATTACGTTTTGTCCTGTTAGGTTATTTTGGGTTGAGTTAGGGCAGCAACGACTTTTGTGCTCACACGACTATCCTATAGTCTCCTGTGCCCTACAGTGCTCCATCACAATCTGCTTGTGTCCGGGGACGCCATCAATATTGGTCACGGCACGTTACATTGAGTTATGTTGTGGTTGGTTATGCTATGCTAGGTTAGAATTGGTCAGGTTTTCCTTGACTTTTGTGCTGCACACAGCTCTTCGGTGGATTTCTACGCTCTACGTTGCTCTAACATACTCTGCTCGACTCTGGGGTGTCCCGCCATAGTTGTCACGTTACGTTAGATTGAGTTAGGCTACGTTTGGTTAGGTTACGTTCGTTTGTGTAAGGTCACGATAGCTTTGACCTTTGTAGTATACACTGTTATTCTGTTGACCTCTGCACTCCACTGTGGTCTACCGTATTCTGCTTGGCCGTGCGGCGTCCAGCAATAGTAGTCGCGGCTCGTACTATTTGGTTAGGCTGCGTTCGGTTAGGTTATGTTAGCTATGGTTAGGCACGGATAGCTTCGACCTTTCTGCTCTACAATGCGACTCTATGTATTCCTGCACTCTACTGTGCTCTAATAAGCTCTGGCTGTCTCTGGGCACGCCAGCAATAGTTCTCCATGCGCTTTAGGTTGTGCTAGGTTACGCTTGGTTAGCCTATGTTCGTTTGGGATAAGCTTGGACGTCTTTGCCTTTTCTGCTGTACATTGCGGTTCTATGGATTTCTGCGCAATGTTCTGGTCTAATATGTTCTGCTTGGCTCTGTTGAGGTTAGCAATGTTGGTAGCGACCCCTTAGATTGAGCTTTATTACGTTTGGTAATGTTACGATTTGTTAGGTTACGACAGGTTACCTTCGACTTTTGCGCAATACACAGCTGTTCGGTATTTTTCTGTGATCTACTGTGCTCTAATGTGTTCTGCTATGCTCCGGGGAGGTCAGTAATAATCTTGTACGCACGTTAGGGTGTTTTAGGGACGTTCCGCTACGTTTCGTTTGGTTAACTTAGGATAGCATAGTAGTGACTTTTTTCCCTATACACTGCTATTCGGAGGATTCCTACGATCTACGTTGCTCTGATATACTCTGCTCGGTTCTCGGGAGGACGGTAATATCGGTCTCTTAACGTTAGTTTGGGTTGGGCTACGTTTGGTTATGTTATCCTCAGATAGGTCAGGAGAGGATAACTTTGACTTTTGTGCTATACACAGCTATTCGGTGGCTTTCTGCGCTCTACACTGCCCTCTTATACCCAGTTCGAAACTAGGGAGGCCAGTAATATTTAATAATTGTATCGGCACTTCGGGTTTAGTTACGCTACGTTCGGTTAGTACAGGTTATGTTCGACATTCGTGGTATAAACTGTTGTTCGGTGGATTTCTGCGCTCTACTCTGCTCTTGTATGAGCTGCTTGTCGCAGGGAAGAGCAGCAATTGCGTTAGGTTACGTTCGGTTAGGTTGGGTCAGGCTAAGCTTGGTCAGGATAGCTTTAACCTTTGTGCTATACACTGTCACTCGGTGGATTTCTGCGCTCTACTCTGCTCTTGTATGAGCTGCTTGTCGCAGGGAAGAGCAGCAATTGCGTTAGGTTACGTTCGGTTAGGTTGGGTCAGGCTAAGCTTGGTCAGGATAGCTTTAACCTTTGTGCTATACACTGTCACTCGGTGGATTTCTGCGCTCCAGTGTGCTCAAGTATGCCTTGCTTGCCTCTAGGGAGTGCTGTAATAGCGGTCTCGGCACGTCAGGTTGAGTTCAGCTACGTTTGGTTATGTTCTCCTTGTTTGGGTTAGGTTTCAGTACCTATGATTTTTCTGATATATACTGCGACTCTATGGACTTCTGCGCACTACTCTCCACTGACGTGCTCCGCTTGGCTTTGGGACAGCCAGCAATAGTGGTCGCGGCACGTTCGGTAGAGTTAGGTTACGTTTAGCTGTGTTACGATTGGTCAGGTTAGGGGAGGATAGCATTGACTTTAGTGCTATAGTCTGCTATCGGGTGGATTTCTGCGCCCTGCAGTGCTCTAACGCTTTCAGCTTGACTTTGGGATGGCCAGCTATTGTGGTTCCGGCTCTTTATGTTGAGTCATATTTCGTTCGGTTATGACGGTTAAGGGCTAAGTTTGGTCAGGATAGCTTTAACTTCTGTGTTGTACACTGCTGCTCGGTGGATTTCTGCGCTCTACTGTGCTCTAGTGTGTCCTACTTGGCTCTGGGGAGGACGGCATTGGTGGTCGCGGCACCTAATGTTGAGTAATGTTAGGTGTGGTTATGTTACTATTTGTTAGGTTAGGAGGGGTAGCTTTGTCTTTAATGCTGCAGTCTGCTATCAGGTGGATTTATACGCCATGCTGTGCTGAAATGTTTTCAGCTAGTCTCTGGGAATGTCAGCATTAATGATCTCGGCACGTTATGTTGCGTCAGGTTACGATCTGTTTGGATGCGTTAGGTTAAGTTCTATCAGTATTCCTTCAACTTTTGTGCTCTACCCTGCTATTCGGTGGATTTCTGCACTCGAGTGTCCTCTAGCATATCCTGCTTGGACCTGTGGTGTGCAGTTATATCTCTCTCGGCACGTTAGGTTGAGTTAAGCTTTGTTTGGTTATGTCTTGTTGGTTTGGGTTAGGTTTGGGTAGCCTTGGCTTTTGTGATAAACACTGCGATTCTACCGATTTCTGCGTTCTACTAACCACTAATATGCTCTGCTTGGCTCTGAGGCTGCCAGAAATAGCGGTCTCGGCACGTTATGTTTTGTTACGTCGCGTTTGGCTTTGTCACGTTTGATCATGTTAGGAGAGTTTAGCTTTGACTTCGGTGCTATATACCGCTATTCGGTGGACTGTTGCACTCTAAATAGCCCTTATATGTTCTGCTTGGCTCTAGATATGGCAGGAATGGTGGCCTCCGTACGTCAGGATGGGTTAGGTCACGTTTCGCTTCGTTACGTTTGGTTAGGTTAGGATAGCATATCTTTGACTTCTGCGCTGTACACCGATATTCGGTGGACTTCTGCGCTCCACATTGCCCTAATATGTTCTGCTTGGCTCTGTGGGGGCAGCAATAGTCGTATCGGCACTTTCGGGTGTGCTAGGTTACGTTTGGTTACGTTACGCTTGCCCCTGTTAGGATGTGATAGCTTTGACTTTTGTGCTATGCAATTATATGCGTTCGACTCCTGCGCTCGACTATGCTCCAATACGTTCTGGTTGGCTCTGCTCAGGCCTGCAATAGTGGCCTTGGTGTACGTTACGTTTGTCTTGGCTAGGTTAGGCTAGGTTTGGTTCGAGTAGCTTTGACTTTCATGGTACACACTGCTATTCGGTCGATATCTGCGCTCTGCATTGCTCTGCTAGACTCTGCTTTCCTCTGTGAGGCCAGCAACATTGGGCATGGCACGTTCTGCTTTGTGAGGTTACGTTTGGCGTTGTTGGGGTAGGCTAAATTTGGTTAGGATGGCATTGACGTTTGAGCTATACAATGCGTTTCGGCGGATTTCTGTGATCTACTTTTGTCTAGCATGTTCTACTTGGCCTAGGAGAATCCAGCAAAAGTGGTCGCAGCACGCTACGTTGAGTTAAGCTACGCTTGGTAAGGTTCTTTCGGCTTGGTTTAGGTTTGTGCAGCTTAGACTTTTCCGATTTACACTGCGATTCTATGGATTTCTGTAACTTACTGTCAACATGTACATCCTGCTTGGCTCTGGGGAGGCCAGCAATCGTGTTCGGGGCACGTTACATTGTGCTACGTTACGTTCGGCTATGTCACGAACGGCATGACTACGAGGTGATAGCTTCGACTTATATGTTCTACACTTCTATTCTGCGGATTGCTGCGCTCTACAGTTCTCTAGTGTGTTCAGCTTGGCACTGGGATTCCCAGCAATAGTGGTCTCGGCACTTTACGTTGTGCTATGTTACGTAAGGTTAGGTCAGGTTATGCAAAGTTTGGTTAGGACAGCTTTTACTTTTGTGTTGTGCACTGCTCTTCGGTGGATTTCTGCCCTCTACTCTGCTCTTGTATGAGCTGCTTGTCGCAGGGAAGAGCAGCAACAGCGGCCTTAGCACGTTATGCTTAGTTAGATAACGTTTTGTTTGTTCCGTTTGGTCAGGTTAGGATAGTGTAGCTTTGACTCTTGCGCTATACACTGCTATTCGGTGGATTACTGCGCTCTAATACGCTCTGCTTGGCTCTGGGGAGGCCAGCAATAGGAGTCTCGGCATGTTATGTTGAGTCACGTTGCGTTTGGCTTTGTTACGTTTCAAAAGATTAGGAGAGGGCACCATTGACTATTGTGCTTTACATTGAAATGTAGTGCGTTAGTATCCTCTGCTGTGCTCAAGTATACTATGCTTGGCGCATGGGTGGCAAGCAATAGTGGCCTCGGCACGGTAGGTACGTTTTGTGTTAAGCTACGCTGGTTGTGTTATGTTCGGTCACGTTAGGATAGGATAGCTTCGCCTATTGTCCTGTGCACTGCGATTCTATGCGTTACTGCGCTGTACTCTAGTCCAGTACGTCCGGCTAGACTCTGGAGAGGGCAGTAATGGTAGTCCCGGCACGATAGTGTGAGTCAGGTTACGTACGGTTACGTAATGTTTGATCAGGTTAAAATGGATAGCTCTGACCTTTGTGCTATACAGAGCTGTAGGGTTGATTTCTGCACTCTACTTCTTCTGCTACATCTTCTGCTCTCATATGTTCTGCTTGGCTCTGTGGAGGCCAGAAATGGTGGTTTTGGCTCGTTAGTCATTGTAGTTCTACGTATGTTTAGGTTAGGTTCTGTATGTTTATGGTACAACTTCTTTGGCGTTTTTGCTATACATTGCCATTTGGTGGCTTCCTGAGTTCTACTAGGATCTACTATAATCTTCTAGACCCTGTGGAGGCCAGCAATAGAGGCCGTGGCAGGACAGGTTTTCTTATGATACGTTTGGTAATGTTATGTTTGGTTAGGTTAGGATAGGACATCTCTGACTTTTGTGCTATTCACTGCTATTCGGTGGTTTTCTGCGCTCTTCTTAGCTGTACTATACCCTGCTCGACCCTGGGGAGGAGTGCAATGGCGGTCGTGGCACAATAAATTGTGCTATGTTCCTTTTGGCTAGGTTAGGTTAGGTAAGGTTTGGTCAGGATGGCTTCGACTTTTTTGCTATACGAGGCTATTCAGTGAATTTCAGCGCTCGTGCGTGCTCTAATAGGCCCTGCTTGGCTCCGCGGAGGCAAGCTATAGTTTTCGCGGCAAGTTAGGTTGAATTATGTTACGTTTGGTTAAGTTAGGATTTGTTACGTTAGGTTAGGTTATGTTAGGTCGGGTTAGGTTAGATTAGGTTAGGTTAGGTTCGGTTAGGTTAGGTTAGGTTAGGTTACGTTACGTACATTACCCTAACGCAACCCTTCCGAGCGTAGCCTAACTGTGCGTAACGTGCCGCGAACACTACTGCTGGCCTTCACAGAGCCAAGCAGAAGTATCAGTGAGTCGCAGTGTGTATCAGAAATGTCGTAGCTACCCATACCTAACCCAAACAAACAGGGCATAGCCAAACATAGAATGACTCAACCCGAAGTGCCGAGACCTATATTTCTGCACTCCACAGAGCCAAGCGGGACGCACTAGAGGGCAGTAGGTTGCGGAAATCCACCTAACAGCAGCGTACAGCCAAAAGTTACAGCCACCATGAACAAACTGAGCCTAACCCAACCTAACCGGACGTTGCCTGACACAACATGATGCGCTGAGACTACTATTGCTGTGCTTCCCAGAGCCAAGATTAGAATATTATAGCACTGCAGGGCGCAAAAATCCACCTAATAGCAGACTATGGCACTGAAATCAAAGCACTCCTCTCTTAACCCCGCCAGGCGAAGCATAACCGAACGTAACATAGCTCAACCTAACGTGCTGCGAATGCTATTTCTTGCCTCCTGGGAGTGGAGCAGAACACATTAGTGGAAAGTAGAGCGCAGAAATCCATAGAGCCGCAGTCTATATCAGAAAGGATAGGAAACCCAAACCTAGCCCAAACCAACGGAACATAAACAAACACAGCCTGACTCAAACTATCGTGCCAAGATAGCTATTGCTGCCCCCCTCCCGCGCCCCTGGTCTAAGCATGACGTACTACAGCACAGTAGAGGGCAGAAATCCAACGAACAGCAATGTACAGCACAAAAGTCACAGCTATCCTTATCAAACTTAGCCTAACCCATCCTAGCCGGACGTAACCTGACTCAGCGTAACGTGCCGAGACCACTGTTGCTGTCCTTCACAGAGTCGAGCAGGAAATGTTTGAGCACTGAAGGGCGCACAAATACACCTAATAGGAGACTACATCACAAAGGTCAAAGCTATCCTCTCCGAACTTCACCAACCTTAACATAACCGAACGTAACCTAACTCAACCTAACCTTCCGGGACCACAATTTCTGTCCTCCTCAGAGCCAGGTAGAGCACACTAGTGGAGAGTAGAACCCAGAAACCCCAAGAACCGCAGTGGTTATCAGAAAGGTCATAGCAACCCAGAACTCACCCAAACCAACAGAACAAAGAAAACATAGCCTAGCTCAAACTAAGATACCGAGACCGTTATTGCTGCCCACCCCAGAGCCAAGAAGGACATGCTGGATAGCAGCAGAGCGCAGGAATCCACCGAATAGCAGTGTACACCGCAAAAGTTAAAGCTATCCAGTCCAAACTTAGCGTAAGTATACCTAATAGGACGCAACATGAACCACCATAACGTGCCGAGACCACTGTCGCTGGCCTTCCCAGAGCCAAGCTGAAAATACTGGGCAATGTAAGGCGCATCTAGACCCTGTGGAGGCCAGCAATAGAGGCCGTGGCAGGACAGGTTTTCTTATGATACGTTTGGTAATGTTATGTTTGGTTAGGTTAGGATAGGACATCTCTGACTTTTGTGCTATTCACTGCTATTCGGTGGTTTTCTGCGCTCTTCTTAGCTGTACTATACCCTGCTCGACCCTGGGGAGGAGTGCAATGGCGGTCGTGGCACAATAAATTGTGCTATGTTCCTTTTGGCTAGGTTAGGTTAGGTAAGGTTTGGTCAGGATGGCTTCGACTTTTTTGCTATACGAGGCTATTCAGTGAATTTCAGCGCTCGTGCGTGCTCTAATAGGCCCTGCTTGGCTCCGCGGAGGCAAGCTATAGTTTTCGCGGCAAGTTAGGTTGAATTATGTTACGTTTGGTTAAGTTAGGATTTGTTACGTTAGGTTAGGTTATGTTAGGTCGGGTTAGGTTAGATTAGGTTAGGTTAGGTTCGGTTAGGTTAGGTTAGGTTAGGTTACGTTACGTACATTACCCTAACGCAACCCTTCCGAGCGTAGCCTAACTGTGCGTAACGTGCCGCGAACACTACTGCTGGCCTTCACAGAGCCAAGCAGAAGTATCAGTGAGTCGCAGTGTGTATCAGAAATGTCGTAGCTACCCATACCTAACCCAAACAAACAGGGCATAGCCAAACATAGAATGACTCAACCCGAAGTGCCGAGACCTATATTTCTGCACTCCACAGAGCCAAGCGGGACGCACTAGAGGGCAGTAGGTTGCGGAAATCCACCTAACAGCAGCGTACAGCCAAAAGTTACAGCCACCATGAACAAACTGAGCCTAACCCAACCTAACCGGACGTTGCCTGACACAACATGATGCGCTGAGACTACTATTGCTGTGCTTCCCAGAGCCAAGATTAGAATATTATAGCACTGCAGGGCGCAAAAATCCACCTAATAGCAGACTATGGCACTGAAATCAAAGCACTCCTCTCTTAACCCCGCCAGGCGAAGCATAACCGAACGTAACATAGCTCAACCTAACGTGCTGCGAATGCTATTTCTTGCCTCCTGGGAGTGGAGCAGAACACATTAGTGGAAAGTAGAGCGCAGAAATCCATAGAGCCGCAGTCTATATCAGAAAGGATAGGAAACCCAAACCTAGCCCAAACCAACGGAACATAAACAAACACAGCCTGACTCAAACTATCGTGCCAAGATAGCTATTGCTGCCCCCCTCCCGCGCCCCTGGTCTAAGCATGACGTACTACAGTACAGTAGAGGGCAGAAATCCAACGAACAGCAATGTACAGCACAAAAGTCACAGCTATCCTTATCAAACTTAGCCTAACCCATCCTAGCCGGACGTAACCTGACTCAGCGTAACGTGCCGAGACCACTGTTGCTGTCCTTCACAGAGTCGAGCAGGAAATGTTTGAGCACTGAAGGGCGCACAAATACACCTAATAGGAGACTACATCACAAAGGTCAAAGCTATCCTCTCCGAACTTCACCAACCTTAACATAACCGAACGTAACCTAACTCAACCTAACCTTCCGGGACCACAATTTCTGTCCTCCTCAGAGCCAGGTAGAGCACACTAGTGGAGAGTAGAACCCAGAAACCCCAAGAACCGCAGTGGTTATCAGAAAGGTCATAGCAACCCAGAACTCACCCAAACCAACAGAACAAAGAAAACATAGCCTAGCTCAAACTAAGATACCGAGACCGTTATTGCTGCCCACCCCAGAGCCAAGAAGGACATGCTGGATAGCAGCAGAGCGCAGGAATCCACCGAATAGCAGTGTACACCGCAAAAGTTAAAGCTATCCAGTCCAAACTTAGCGTAAGTATACCTAATAGGACGCAACATGAACCACCATAACGTGCCGAGACCACTGTCGCTGGCCTTCCCAGAGCCAAGCTGAAAATACTGGGCAATGTAAGGCGCATGAACCTATATAATAGCAGACAGTAGCACTAAAGTAAAAGCTATCCTCCCCTAACCTAGTCAATCGCAACACAACCGAAAGTAACATGTCTCAACCTAACATGCCGCGTCTACTGCTGCTGGCCTCCACACAGCCAAGCACAGCATACTAGCGGTCAGTAGAACGCAGAAATCCATAGAACCTCTGCGTGCATCGGAAAGGCCAAAGCTGCCCAAACGTAACGCAAACCAACAAAACATAGCCAACATAGCCTAACTCAACCAAACGTGCCGAAACCGCTATTGCTACACTCCCCAGTGCCAGGCCGGATATGCTAAAGCGCTGCAGATCGCAGAAGTCCACCGAATAACAGCGTACACCACAAAGTTAAAGCTATCCTTTCCAAACTTATATCCCGGCTGAATCGAGCGCAACCTGTCTAAAACGTAACGTGCCGAAACCACTATTGCTGGCATTCCCAGAGGCAAGATGAAAATATTAGCGCACTGTAGGGCGCGGAAATCCACCTAATAGCAGACTAGAGTATTAAAGTCAAGGCTATCCACTTCTAACCTAAGCAACTGTGACATAACCAAGCGTAACATAACACAATCCAACGTGTCGCGACCACTACTGCCGGCCTCCCCAGGGCCAAGCGAAACACATCAGTGGAGAGCAGGACGCATAAATCCATGGAATCGCAGTGCATATCAGGAAAGTCAAAGCTACCCAAATATAATAAAGGCCAACCGACATAACCAAGCACAGCGTAATTCGCCCTATCGCGCCGAGAACGCATTTGCTGCCCCCCTCCCCCAAAGACGAACAGGTCATACTAGGGCACAGAGGATCGCAGAAATTCATCGAATAGCAGTGTACAGCACAAAAGTTACAGCCATTCTAAACAAACTTAGCCTAACCCTGCCTAACCGAACGTAACGTAACCCCACATAAAGTGACGAGGCCAGTATCTCTGACCTTCAAATGGAGAAACTGAAGACATTAGAGCAATGTGGAGCTCAGAAATCCACCTAATAGCGGGCTATAGCACTAAAGTCAAAGGCACACACTCCTAACCCAACCGACATAAACGTTACATAAACGAACGTAACATAACTCAGCCTAGCGTGCCGCGATCACAATTGCTGGCAATCCCACAGCCAAGCAGGACACATTAGTGGAGAGTCGAACGCAGAAATCCTCAAAATCGCAGTGTATATCAGAGAAGTCGAAGCTACCCAAGCCGAACCCTAACAAACAGAGCATAACCGAACATAGACGGACTCAACCTAAGGTGCCCAGGCCGCGGTTGCTGACCTCCCCAGAGCCAAGCAGTACATACTAGGGCGCAGTACAGCGAAAAAATGCACCATACAGCAGAGTACGGCACGAAGGTCAGAGATATCTTAATCAAGCTTAGCGTAACACAACCTAGCAGAACGTAACCTGACCCAACAGAATGTGCCGAGACAACAATTGCGGGCCTTCCCGGAGTGAAGTTGAATATATTCCATCACTGAAGTCAAGCTGGAAGTATTAAAGTCACTGTAGGGAGCAGAGATGCAACTCATATCAGACTATGGCACTAAAGTCGAAGCTCTCCTCTCGTAGCCTAGCCAAACTTTGCAAAACCAAACGTTACCTATCACAACCCAACGTGACGAGGCCACCATTGCTGGCCTACACAGAGTCAAGCGGAACACAGTAGTAGAGAGTAGAGCGCAGACATCCATTCAATCGCAGTGTATATTGGAAAAGACAAATCTTCCCAAGCCTTACCTGAACCAACGGAACAAAACGAAACATAGCCTAGCTAAGCGTATCGCGCCGAGGCCGCTATTGCTTTCTTTCCATAGCCAAGCAGGACATACTAGAGCGCAGCAGAGCGCAGAAATCCACCTAATAGCAGTGTTCAGCACGAAAGATAAAGCTATCCTGCGCAAACTCAGCCTGACCCAACCTAGCCGAACGTAACATGTCTCATCACAACTCGCCGGGACCACTATTGCAGGCCTTCCCAGAGACAAGCTGAGAATATTAGAGCTCTGTAGGGCTGTGTAGTCCTCTTAAAAGCAGTCTATAAAACTAAAGTCAAAGCATTCCTCTCCTAACCTGACCAATCGTGTCGTAACGAAACGTAACCTAGCCCAACCTATCGTGCCGTGACCACAACTGCTGTACACCCAGAACAAAGCAGTAAATATTAGAGCACAGCAGGGCGCAGAAATCCGCAAAATATCAGTCTGTATCTCTAAATCCATGGCTACCCTCTCGTATCCCAACCAAAAGTAATGTAACCAAACGAAACCGAACTCACCCTGACGTGCTGCGAACACTATTGCTGGCCTCCACACAGCAAAGTAGAGCCCGTTAGTGGTGAGTAGAACGCAGAAATCCATAGAACCGCTATGTTTATCATAAAAGCCGAAGCTACACACACCTAATCCAGACAGAGCTTAACCATGCATAGCCTAACTTACCATAGCATGCCGAGACCGCTATTGCTGCCTTCCGCAGCGCCGAGCAGGGCATACTAGAGCGCCGAGTAGCGCAGAAGTCCACCGAATGGCAGTGTACAGCACCAAAGATGAAGCTACCCTGCCCATTCTTAACCTAACCCAAACAAACCGAAAGTAACATCACTCAAAATAACACGCCGAAGCTGTTATTCCTGGCCTTCCCAGAGCCAAGCTGAAAAGATTGTAGCACTGTAGTGCGCAGAAATGCACACAATAGCAGACTGTAGCACTAGCGTCAAAGCAATGCTCTCCTAACCTAGCCAGTCGTAACACACCCAAACATAACCTGACACAAACTAACGTGGCGCGAGCACTATGACTGGTCTCCCCAGAGCCAAGCAGAGCACATTAGTGGAGAGCAGAACGCAGGAACCAATAGAAACGCGGTGTTAGTCAGAAAAGTCAAAGATACCCAAAGCTAACCCAGACAAACAGAACATAACATTGCATAGCCTGACTGAACCTATCATGGCGAAACCGCTATTTCTTGCCACCCCAGAGACAAGCAGAACACATTAGTGGAGAGTAGAGCGCAGAGGTCCATATAAACGGAGAGTATATCAGGAAAATAGAAGCTACCCAAACATAACCCAAACCCAGAGGACAAAATCAAACGAAGCCTAACTCAGCCTAACGTGACGATACCGCCATTGCTGCCGTCCCCAGTGCCAAGAGGGGAATATTAGAGCACGGTATAGCGCAGAAATTCATCGAAGAGCAGTGCACAGCTATAAAGGTAAACCTATCCTAACCAATCTTAGCCTAACCCAGCCTAACCGAACGTAACCTGATTCAGCAGAAGGTGCCGACGCCACTATGGCTGGACTTCCCAGAACCAAGCTGAAGATATTTGAGCACCGTAGGTCGCAGAGATCCAAGTAATAGCAGACTATGGAGAAAAAGTTTAAGCAATCCTCTCCTAACGTAACCAATAGTGACATAGACAAACGTAACCTGAATCAACATAATGTTCCGCGACCAATACTGACGTCCTACGCGGAGCCAAGCAGAACACATTAGTGGAGAGTAGAGCGCAGATACCCATTGAATCGCAGTGCATAGCAGAATAGGCAAAGGTACCCAAACCACACCCAAACCAACAGAACATAGCCAAACATAGCCTAACTCGAATTAACGTGCCGAGACCGCTATTGCTGCAGTCCCCGGAGCCCAGCCGGACATACCACAGCAGGCTAGAGCGCACAAATCCACTGAATAGCTGTGTACGGCACAGAAGATAAAGCAATCCTAACCAAGCTTAGCGTAACCCAGCCAAAACAAACGTAACCTGACGCAACATAACGAGCAGTGGCCACTTGCGGGCACACCCAGAGCCAACCTGAAAATATTATATCACACTACAGCGCAGATATCCACCGAATAGCAGTATACAGCACAAAGGCTAAAGCTATCCCGCCGAAACTTCGCCTAACACAACCGCACCTGACGTAACACGAACAAACATAACGTGCCGAGACCACTGTTGCTAGCACTCCAGGAGCCAAGCTTAAAATATTAGAGCATTATAGGGCGCAGAAATCCAACTAACAGCAGAATATAGCACTAAAGTCAAAGCTGTCCAACCCTAAGCTACTCAACCGTAACATAGCCGAACGCAACCTAACACAACCTAACGAGCCGCGACCACTACTGCTGCCCTCCGCAAGGCCAAGCAGAACACACTAGTGCAGAGTGGAGCGCAGAAATCGATAGAAAGCAGTGTATACCTGAAAGGTCAGAGCAAACCTAAGTCAAGCCATTAGGGCATATCGGAGCACATCATAGCTCAACCTAACGCGCTGAGGCCGATATTGCTCTCATCCCCAGAGACCAGCCGGTCATACCAGAGCAGAGTAGTGCGCCGAAATCCACTGAATAGCAGTATACAACACTGAAGATAAAGCTAACCCAACCAAACTTTAACTAATCCAACCTAACCGAACGTAACATTGCTAAGCGTAACGTGCCGAGATCATAACTTCTGGCCTTCGCAGTGTCAAGCTGAAAATACTACAGCACCGTATTGCGCAGAAATCCACCTAACAGCAGACTATATCACTAAAGTAAAAGCTATCCTCTCCTAACCTAGTGAACCGTAACGTAACCAAACGTACCCTAACCTAACCTAGCCTACCGCTATCTCTATTAGTGGCCTCGACAGAGCCAAGCAGGACATACTTGAGCGCAGTGGAGCGCAGAAATCCGCCGAATAGCAGTGCACAGCACAAAAGTTAAACCTACCCTGTCAAAGATTAGCATATCCCAACATAACCGAACGTAACCAGACCAAACATAATGTTCCGAGGCCTCTATTTCTGGCCTTTCCAGAGCCGACCTGAAAGCATTAGAGCGACGTAGGGCGCAGAAATCCACCTAATGGCAGGCTATTTAAATAAAGACAAAGTGACCCACTCCAAGCGTAACCAATCCTGAGGCAACCAAACGTAACATAACACAACCTGACATGCCGCGACCACTATTGCGGCACTCCCTAGAGCCAAGCAGGACATACTAGAGCACCGTAGAGCAAAGAAATCCACCGAATAGAAGTGTGCAGCACAAAAGCTAAAGCCATCCTGAACAACTCAGCCTAACGCAACCTAACCGAATCTAACCAGACACAACATAACGTGTCGAGACCACTATTGCTGGCCTACTTAGAGTCAAGCGGAACACGCTAGCGGAGAGTAGAACGCGGAAAGCCATACAATCGCAGTGTGTATCAGAAAAGTCAAAGCTAACCAAGCCAAACATAAGCCAACAGATCATAACCAAACGCAAGATAACTCAGCCTAACGCGCCGCAAACACTACTGCTGCCCTCTCCAGGTCTAGTCAGAGAATGTTAGATAACAGTAGAGCGCAGATATCGACCGGATAGCAGTAGAGAGCACAAAAGTCAGAGCAATCCCAACCAAACTTTACCTAACCAAGCCTAACGAAACGTAAAATAACGCAACTTTGCCTACCACGACCACCAGTGCTGGCCGACCCAGGGCCGGGTAGGCTTTAGTAGAGCATCGAAGAGCACAGAAATGCATCGAATAGTAGGGTATAGCATAAAAGTCAAACAAACCCTACCCTAACATAACCAAACGTAACATAAGCGAACCTAACATGACACAAGCCAACGAGCCGCGGACACTATTTCTGGCATTCCCACAGCAAAGGAGATAATGTTAGATTAGAGTAGAGCGCAGAAGTCCACCGAATGGCAGTGCATAGCACAAATGTCGTAGATATCCTAGCTTAACGTAGCCAAGCATAGCATAGCCAGCCTACCGTTACCCTACCTAACGTGCCTAGACCACTATTACAAAGCACTCCAGATCAAAGCAGGACGCACTAGTGAACGGTAGAGCTCAGAAATACACCGAATAGCAGTGTACAGCACGAGAGTTAGAGCTACCCTCACCAAACATTGCCCGGCCCAGCTTAACCGTACGTAACATCACTCACCGTGCCGAGACCGCTATTGCTGGCATTCCCCGAGCAAAGCGGAAACTATTAAAGCACAGTAGGGAGCAGAAATCCACCTAATAGCAGACTATAGCACTAAAGTCAAAGCCATCCTCTCCTAACCTAACCAACTCTAACATAACCAAACGTAACGCATCTTAACCTAACTTGCCACGACCTCTATTGCTGGCTTCCCCAGGGTCATGCGGAACACGTTAATCTACAGTAAAATTCAGAAACGCATATAATCGCTGTGTATATCAGAAAAGTCAAGACTACCCAATCCTAATCCAAACAACAGAACGTAACCAAACATTGCCTATATCAACCTAACGTGCCGAGACCGTTATTGCTCCCGTCCACAGAGCCAAGCAGGACATTCCAGAGCACAGTAGATCGCAGAAATCCACCGAATAGCAGTGCACAGCACAAAAGATAAAGCTATCCTGACCACACATATCATAAGCTAACATAACCGTGAGTTACCTGCCTCAACATAACGTGCCGAGACCAATATTGCTGGCTTTGCCAGAGCCCAGCTGAAAATATTAGAGCATTGTAGGGCGCAGAAATCCACCAATTGGCAGACAGTAGCAGCAAAGTCATAGCTATCCTCTCCTAACTTAACCAAAAGAGACCAGACTCAACCAAACGTGCCGTGGCCACTACTGCTGGCCTCCCCGGGGTCAAGCGGAACACATTAGTGGAGTGTAGAACGCAGAAATGCATGGAGTCGTAGTGTATTTCGGAAAAGACAAGGCTACCCAAACCTAACTCATACAAACGGAACATAACCGAACAAAGCACAACACAAACTAACGTGCCGAGGCGTCTATTGCTGCCCACCATACAGCCAAGCAGAACGTACTAGAAGACAGTAGAGCGCAGAAATCCGACGTATTGCAGTGTACGGCACAAAAGTTAATGCTGGTCAGACCAAACATAGCCCAATCTAGCCTGACCGAACGTAACTTGACCCAACATAACGTCCCGAGACAACGATTGCTGGCCCTCCCATTTTCAAGCTGAAGGCATTAGAGCAAGGTAGGGCGCAGAAATCCACCTAATAGCAGACTATAGCGCTATGGTCAATATACCTCCTAACCCAACCATACGTAACATAACCAAACTTATCCTAACTCAACCTAATATGCCGCGAACCTTACCGCTGGCCTCCCCAGAGCCAAGCAGAGCACATTAGTGGAGAGTAGGGTGCGGAAATCCATAGTGTCGCACTGTACATCAGAAAAGTCGAAGCTACCGAAACAAACCCAAACCAGCAGAACGTAACCAAACATAGCGTAAATTAACCTCACGTGACGCGACCGCCGTTGCTGTCATTCCCAGAGCCAAGCAGAACATACTAGAGCTCTGTAGAGCGCAGCCATACACCACATATCGGTGTACAGAACGAAAGTTGAAGCTATCATAACCAAAGTTAGCCATAACCAACGTAACCGGACGTAACCTGGCTAAACATAACGTGGCGAGAACTACATTGCCGCCCTTCCCAAAGCCAATCCGGAAGCATTTGAGAACTGTGGGTCGCCGAAATGCACCAAATAGCCGACTCTAGCACTAAGGTCAAAGCTACCTCTCTTAACGTAACCAATCGTAATATAAGCAAACGTAACTTCACTAAACCTATCTTGCTGGGACCACTATTGCTGCCGTTCTCAGAGCCAAGCAGGGAATATTAGAGCACCGCGGGTCGCAGAAATCCTCCGCATAGATATAAAATACAAAAGTTATAGCTATCCTGACCAAACATAAGCTGCCCAACCTAATCGAGCCTAACCTGACTCAGCGTAACGAACAGAGGCCACTATTGCTGGTCTTCGCAGGGCCAAGCTGAAAGAATTACAGCACAGTATGGCGCAGAAGTCCACATGATAGCAACCTCTAGCGATGAGGTCAAAGCTACCACTCCTAACCTAACCAACCGTGAGATAACCAAACGAAACCTAACACATCCTAACGTACCGCGACGACTACTTCTGGCCTCCCCAGAGCTAAGCAGAACTCATTAGTCCAGAGTGAATCGTTGAAATCCATAGAATCGCAGTGTATATCAGAAAAGTCACAGCTTCCGGAACCTAACCCAAAACCAACGGATCATATCCAAACATAGCATAACTCAACCTAACGTGCCGAGATCGCTATTGCTACCTTTCCCAGAGCCAAGCTGAAAATATAGAAGCACTGTAGGGCGCAGAAATCCACCTAATGGCGGACCATGGCTCTATAGTAACAGCTAACCTCCCCTAACCCAACCAAGGGTAACACAGCCAAACGTAACCCAAACCAACTTAACGTGCTGTGAACACTGCTGCTGCCCTCCCCAGAGCCAGGCAGGACATACTAGAGCGCAGTAGATCGCAGAAATCTACCGAGTAGCAGCGAACAGCACAAAAGTTAAAGCTATCCTAACCAAACTCAGCACAATCCAACAATACCGAACGTAACGTGACCCAACGTAACGTGCCTAGGGCACTATTGCTGGCCTTCCCAGAGCCAAGCTGAAAATATTAGAGCACTGTCGGGCCCGGAGATACGCCCAATAGCAGACTACAGCACTAAAGCAAAAGCTAACCAACACCCAACCGAAACAATCCTAACATTACGAAACGTATCCTAATTCAACCAAACGTGCCTCGACCACTATTGCTGGCCACCCTAGAGCCAAGCAGAACGCATTACTGGAGAGCGGATCTCTGAAATCCATAGAACCGCAATGTCCAGCAGAAAAGTCAAAGTGACCCAAAACTAACCGAAACCAACGTAACATAGCCAAACACAGCCTAACTCAACATAACGTGCCGAAACCGCTATTGATGCCATCCCCAGCGCCAAGCGTGTCATACTGGATCTCAGTAAAGCACAGAAATCCAATTTATAGCAGTAGAGACCACAAAAGTTAAAGCTATCACAACCAAACTTTATGTAATCTAACATTGCCGGACGTACCTAACCCAATCTAACGTGCAGCGACCACTATTACTGGCCTCCCGCAGCCAAGCAGACTACACTAGCGAAGAGTAGAATGGAGAAATCTGTAGAAACCCTGTGTATAGCAGAAAAGTCAAAGCTACCCAAATCCAACACAAACCAACAGAACGTAACCAAACATAGCGTAACACAACCTAATGTGCCGAGGCCGCTATTGTTGCCCTCCCCAGAGCCAAGAAGAACATACTAGAGCGCAGTGAAGCCCAGAAATCCACTCAGCAACAGTGTACAGCACAAAAGTTGAAGATACCCTGACCAAACTGAACCTGACGCAACCTAACCGAACCTAGCATAGTTCAACCTAACGTGCCGAGACCGCTATTGCTGCCCGCCATAAAGCCAAGCAGGTCAAACAAGAGCACAGTAGAACGCAGAAATCTACCGAATGGCAGCGTACAGCACAAAAGCTAAAGCTATCCTGACCAAACATTGCCTAGCCCAGCTAAACCGAACGTAACCTGACTATACATAACGCGCCGAGACCACTATTGCCGGCATTCCCAGAGCCTAGCTGAAAATATTACAGCACTGTAGCGTGCAGTAATCCACCTGATAGCAGACTATACCACTAAAGTTAAAGATATCCACACCTAACCAAGTCAACCGTAACATAACCGTACGTAACCTAACGTTCAACGACCACTACTACTGGCCTTCCCTGAGTCAAATGGAACACACTAGCGGAAAGTAGAACGCAGAAGTCCATTTAGTCGCAGAGTATACCGGAAGAGTCAAGGCTACCCAAGCCGAACTCAAACCAACCGGCCGTAGCCAAACGAATCCTGACTCAACTTAATGTGACAAGGCCGCTGTTTTTGCCCACCCCAGAGCCAAGGAGAACATACTAGAGCAGAGTGGAGCGCAGAAATCCACCGAATATCTGTGTACAGTACAAGAGTTAAAGCTATCCCGACCAAACATTGCCTAACCCAGCATAACCGGACGTACCCTGACTCAACATAACGTGCCGAGGCCACTATTGTTGACATTCCCGGAGCCATGCTGAAAATATTAAAACACTGTAGGGCGCAGAGATGCGCCTAATAGCTGTCTATATCACTAAAGACGAAGCTATCCCCTACTAACCTAAAGAATCGTAACATAACGAATGTAACTTAGCTAAACCTAACGTGCCGCGACCAATATTGCTGGCCTCCGCAGAGCCAAGCCGTACACATTAGTGGAGAGTAGGACGCAGGAATCCATAGTACCGCAGTGCACATCGGAAAAGACTAAGCTGCGCAGGCCTAATCCATACCAACAGGACATAACCATACATAGCCTGACTCAAACCAGCGTTCAAGACCGCCATTTTTGGCCACCGCAGCGCCAAGCAGGTCATACCAGAGGACAGTAGATCTCATATATCCGCCGAATAGCAGTGTACAACACAATAGTTGAAGCTATCCTTACCAAACGTAGCCCATTCCAACCTAACAGAACGTAGCCTGACTGATCATAACGTGCCGAGACCACTATTGCTGGCCTTGGCAGAGACAAGCTGAAAACGTTTGAGCATTGAAGGGCGCAGAAATCCACCTAGTATCAGGATATAGCGCGAAAGGTATAGCTATCCTCTCCCAAAGCTAGAGAATCGTATCATAACCAAACGTACCCTAACTTACGCTGACGTGTCGCGATCATTATTTCCGGCCTCTACAGTGCCAAGCAGTACATATTAGAGCGCAGTAGAGCGCAGAAATGCACAGAACAGCAGTATGCAGCACAAATTTGGAACTATCCTAACCAAGCATAGCCAAACCCAGCGTTGCCGAACGTAACATGACAAATCATAACGTGCAGAAACCACTATTGCCGGCCTTCCCAGGGTCAAGCGGAACACATTAGTGGAAAGTGAAACGAGGAAAATCATACAATCGCAGAGTATATCGGAAAGGACGTAGCTACCCAAGCCTAGCCCAAGCTAGCGGAACATAGCCAAACATAGACTGACACAGCCTTACGTACCGAGGCCCCTTTCTCCCTACACAGAGCAAAGCAGGACATACTGGAGCTCGGTAGATCGCAGAAATCCAACGAATAGCGGCGTACAGCGCAAAAAGTTGAAACTACTCTGACCAAACATTACCTTTAAAAACATAACCGAACCTAACTTGTCGCAACATAACGTGCCGATACCACTGTTGCTGGCCTTCCGAGAGCCAAGCTGAAAATATTAAAGCACTGTAGGTGGCAGGAATCCACCTAATAGTGGACTATAGCGCTAAGTCAACGCGCTCCTCTCCTAACATGACCATACGTAGCACAACCCAACGTAACATATCTCAACCTAACGTGCCGAGACCGCTGCTGCTGCCCTCCCCAGAGCCAAGCTGGACATACTAGAGCACAGCAGATCGCAGAAGTCCACCGAATGGCAGCGTCCAGTACAAGAGTTAAAGCTATCCTGACCAAATATTGCCAAACCCAACTTAACCGAACGTAACCTATCTAAAACTAACACCTCGAGACCACTATTGCTGTCCTTCCCAAAGCCAAGTTGAAGATATTATAGCGCCGTAGGTAGCAGAAATCCACCTAATAGCAGACTATACCACTAAAGCCAAAGCTAACCGCTCCTAATGTAACCAATCGTAACATAACCAAACGTTGCCTAGCACAGCCTACCGTGCCACGAACGCTGCTACCGGCCTACACAGAGACCAGCGGAACACACAACTGGAAAGGGGAAAGCAGAAATCGATATATTCCCAGTGTATATCAGAGGAGTGAAAGATGACCACGCCTACCACAACCAACGGGACGTAACCAAACGTAGCCTGGCACAACCTAACGCCAGACACCGCTATTGTTACCCTCCGCAGAGCCGAGCAGGAGATACTATAGCACAGTAGATCAGAGAAATCCACTTAATAGCAGTGTACTGCACAAAAGTTATATCTATCCTTACCATACACGGCCTAACCCAACCTAGCCGAACGTAACATGACAAAATATAACGTGCCGAGATAATTATTGCTGGCATTCCCAGAGCTATGCTGAAAATATTGAAGCGCTTTAGGATGCAGAAATCCACGTAACAGCAGACTATAGGACTGAAGTCAAAGAGACCTTCTCCTAATCTAACCAACAGTAACATAACCAAGCATATCCCATCTCAACCTAAGATGCCCCGACCACCACAGCTGACCCCCCTGTTTCAAGCGGAACACGTTAGCGGAAAGTAGAACGCAGAAATCCATATAATCGCAGTGTATATCAGAATAGTGAAAGCTACGCAAGCCTAACCCAAACGGACGGAAAATAACCAAACATAGACAAACTCAACCTAACGTGCCGAGATCGCTATTTCTGCCCTCCTCAGAGTCAAGCAAGCCATACTAGAACCCAGTAGAACCCGGAAGTCCGCCGAAATGCGGTGTGCAGCACCAAAGTTGAAGCTACCCTTGCCAAACGTACCTTCACTCAACCTAACCGAGACCACCCTTGCTAGCCTTGACAGAGTAAAGCTGAAAATATTACAGCACTGTAGGGGGCAGAAATCCACCTAATAGCAGACTATACCACTAAAGCCAAAGCTACCCTCTCCTACCCTGAACAACCCTTAAATGACAAAACGTATCCTGACAGAGCCGAGCTTGCCGCGACCACTACTACTGGCCTAAACAGAGTCAAGGAGAACTCGTTATCGGAGAGTAGAACGCGGAATTCCATATAATCGCTGTGTATACCAGAAAAGCCAAGTCTACCCAAGCCCTACACAAAACAATAGAACATAACCAAACATAGTCTAACTCTAGCCAACGTGCCGGGACTTGGTGACATCCCTAGTGCGAAGCAGAATACACAAGAGAACAGTATAGCGCAGAAGTCCGTGGATAGCTGCGTATAGCACAAAAGTATATACCATCCCATACTGACCTCACCATACGTAACATAACCTAACGTACCATAGTTCTACGTAACGTGCCGAGAACTCTATCACTGGCATCCCGAGGACCGAGCAGAGTGTGCTAGAGCAGAGCAGTGCCCAGAAATCCACCGCATTGCAGTTTATAGCAAAATGGTCGAACTTACACTGACCTAACTTGACCTAACATAACCTATCCAAACGTGGTGTAACGCAACATAACGCGAGGAGACCAATATTGTTGGCCCATCCAGCGCCAAGCAGAGCATATAAGTGCACATTAGAGCGCACAGGTCGACCGAATAGCGGTGTACAGCATAAGGGACAGAGTAGCATATCCTAACGTAACTAAACGTAATATCTGCATACATAGCTAAAATCAAACAATCGTGCCGAGACCACTACTGCTGACCTCCCGAGAGCCAAGCAGAGCATACTAGAGCACACTGAAGCGCAGAAGTCCGCCGAATAGCAGTGTATAACACGATAGTCAGTGCTGTCCTGTCCTAATATATTCCATCTTATCACAACCGAACGTAACATAATTAAACCTAACGTACACCGGCCACTATTGCTGGTCTCCACAGAGTTGAGCAAAACTTACTAGAGGACAGTACGGTGCAGATGTCCCTGGAATCGCTGTGTAGAGCACTAAAGTCATATATATCCAGGCGTAACCCAAGCCAACGTAACCTAGCCAAACTTCGCCTACCTCAACGTAACGCACCGCGGCCACTATTGCTCGCCTCCCCAGAGTCGATGAGAATATGCTGGAGCACATCAGAGCACAGAAATCCATCGCATTGCAGTGTACAGCACATAAGCGACATATAACCTTACCTAACTTGACCCAACGTCTCCTCTCTCAACGTAGTGTAACACAACGTACGGTGACGAGACCAATAATGCTGGCCATTCCAGCGCAAAGCATAGCGTACTACAACACATTAGAGGGCAGATATCCACAGAATAACGGTATATAGCACAAGAGGCAATGAAGCCTATCCCAACCTAACCAAACGTATCATAAGCAAACGTAGCTAGGCCCAACCTAACGTGCAGAGACCGCTACTGCCGGCCTCCCCTGATCCACGTAGAATATACTACAGCACTGCACAGCGCAGAAATCCACCGCGTTGCAGTGAATAGCACAAAGGCCGTAGGTATTCTTACTTAACCATGCCTAACGTAACCTAACCGAACGTAGCATAACTCAACATGACGTGCCGCGACCACTGCTCCTGGCATCCGCAGAGCCCAGCAGAATGCAGTAGAGCGAAGGGGGTCACAGGAACTCAAGGAATGGCAGTGTAAAGCTTAAAGTCAAAGCAGCATATCCTATCCTAGCCAAACGCAACATATACAAACGTAGCCTAGATCAACCTAACCAGACGAGAACACCACTGCGACCTCAATAGAGGAAAGCAGAATGTACTAGAGCACAGTAGTGCGCAGAAGTCAACGGAATTGCAGTGAGTAACACCAAGGACGAATATAACCTAACCTAACCTGACTTAACCTAACACAACCAAACATAGCATAGCCCAAAGCAACGTGCCTTGACCACAGCACCTAGCAAACCTGCAGTCCAGCAGAATGTAGTATTACACTGCCGACCACTGAAATCCACCGAATAGCAGTGTACAGCACAAGATTTGGAGATATCCTTACCCAACCTGACATAATCTAACCTAAAGTAACGAAGCATATCTGAGCACAATGTGCCACCACCACTACTCCTAGACTCCCCAAACCGTAGCGTAATGTAGTAGAGCAGAATGGATCACAGAAATCCACCTGAGAGTAGTGTATAGCGCGAAAGTCGCAGGTATCCTAACCAAAATGATCCTAACGTAACCTAATGAAACGTAGCCTGACATAACGCAACGTGCATCGACCGCTATGGCTGGTATCCACAGAACCAAACAGAGTATAGTAGAGCACATTCGAGGGCAGAAACCCTCCGAATAGCAGTGAACAGCACGAAAGTGTATATAACAATACTGAGCTTGGCATAACCTAACCCAACCAAACATATCGTAATGCAACCTGACATACCGAGACCACTATTGCTTGCGTCGCCACAGCCAAGCAGGAAATATTGGAACACAGTGGAGCGTAGCTATCCGCGCATGGCAGTGTATAGCACAAAAGTCTAAACTGCCCCATATTATCCTCACCAAACGTAACATATCCAAACTTATCCCAACACCACATAGCATGACGAGACCCCTACTGCTGGCGCCCGCATACGCAAGCAGAATGAAGTAGAGCACATTAGAGCGCAGAAATCCACCGCCATGCAGTTAATAGCACAGAGCCGTAGATATCGTGACATAACCTGTCATAACCTAACCAAACAGGACGTAGCATATCTCAAAATAGCGCGCTGTGACGACTGCTCCTGGCGGCCCCAGAGCCAAGCAGAGTGCTGCAGAGTACAGTAGGTCACTGGTGTCCACCATATAACAGTGTATATTACGAAGGACAGGGATTCGCTAACCAAACTAAATTTAGCCTAACCAAACGAAGCCTAACACAGCCTGACGTGCCACGACCACAGTTGCTCGCCTACCCTGATTCCAGCAGAGAATATTAGAGCAATGTAGAGCGCAGAAATCCACCAAATAGCAGTCTATTGCACAAAAGTCACAGAAATCCCAACCGAGCCTACCTGACCTAACCTAACATAACCTACCAAGCAGAATGTACTAGTGCACATTAGAGCGAAGAAATCCACAGCATTGCTGTGACTGGCACAAAGGCCGAAGATACCCTAACATATCCTGACATAGTCAATCCTAGCCAAACACAGCATTGCTTAACATAACATGACATTACCACTGCACCAGGCCTCCCCTGATCCAAGCCCAATGTATCAGAGCACAGGATATCACACAAATCCGCCGAAAAATGGTGTACAGTACGAAAGCCGTAGCTATCCTGCCCAATCTTGACCTAACATTACCTATCCAAGCGGAGCACAACAAAACCTGACGTGCCGCGATCACTATTGCTCGATCCCCCCCAGAGTCGAGCAAAGTGTAGAAGAGTAATGAAGAGCGCAGAAATCCTCCAAACAGCTGTGTAAACCACAAAAGTCAAAAAAACCCTAACCGACCCTTTTTAACCTAAACTAACGGAACGTAATATAACCCAAGCTAACGTGCCGAGACAACAATCACTGGCCACCCGAGAGCAAAGCAGAGCATATTAGAGCACATTATAGTGCAGAAATGCTGGGAATAGCAGTGTATAGCACAAAAGTCAAAGTAGCCTCTCCTAACCTAGCCAAACCCAACATATACAAACGTAACGTAACCCAACCTAGCATGATGAGGCCACCACTGCGGACCACCACAGAGACGAGCAGAATGAACTAGAGCATCTTAAAGAGCAGATATCATCCTCAATGCAGGGAATAGCACAAGAGCCGTAGATATACTTACATAACCTGACCTAACCAAACCTAACCTGACGTAGGGCATCTCAAGCAAGAGTGACGCTACCACTGCTCCCGGACTCCGCAGAGCCAAGCAGAATATAGCAGAGCACAGTGGGCCACAGGAACCTGCCGGATAATAGCTTACAGCGCGAAAGGGGAGGGCACCACAGCCTAGCATGACATAACATAACCTAATCAAACGTAGCCTAACTCAACACAAAGTGCCCCGAAAATTGCTGTCCCCCCCTCCCCAGTGCCAGCGGAATATAGTAAAGCACAGTCGAATGCAGAACTCCTTCGAATAGCAGTGTATAGCACGAAAGTCAAAGGTAGCCGGACCGAGTTTGACATATCCCAACAGAACCAAACTTAACATAACACAACCTAACATGCAGAGAACACTATCGCCGGCCTCCCCAGAGCGAAGCATAGTATAGTAGAGCGGAGTGTATCACAGGAGTCCACCAAACATCTGTGTATAGCAAGAAAGTCAAAGGTATCCTAGAAAAACTTAACCCAACATAACCTAATCAAGCGTTACATAACTCACACTAACGTGCCGACGCTACTATTACTGGCAACCCCAGAGCCAAGCTGGATATATTGGAGCACAGTAAGCAGCTTATAGCACAAATGTCTAGGATACAGTAACCTAACCTGGCATAACCAAAGCTAACCAAACGCAGTACAGCTCAAGGTAACGTGCAGCGACCGATATTGGTGGCATTCGTAGAGACAAGCTGAGCATGTCAGAACACATTAAACTCCAGAAATTCACCGAATAACAGTGTATATCACAAATGTCAAAGTGGCCCGTCCTAACCTAGCCAATCGTGACACACTCGAACGGAACGCAATCCAACTTAACACGACGTGACCGCTATTACTGGCCACCCCATAGCAAAGTAGAAAATATTTGAGTGCTGTAGGGCGCAGAAATCCACCGAACATCATTGAATGGCACAAATGTCTACGCTATTCTGTCCTAACATATCTAAACGTGTCATATGCAAACGTAGCATAAGCAACCCTAATGCGCCGTGGACAGCATTGCTGGCCTCCCCAGAGCCAAACAGAAAATCCTAGAGCGCAGTATATCGCAGAAATCGGTGGAAAGCAGTGTACGTCCCAGGCGTCTAAACTATATTATCCTAACCTCTCCAAACGAAACATAGCCAAACGTGACATAGCTCAATCTAACTTGCCGAGACCACAATAGCCGGCCTCCCCAGAGCCAAGCAGAATGTACCAGAGCATAGCAGAGCGCAGAAATCCACCACATTGCGGTGTATAGCGCAAAAGCAAAACATACCCTGACATAAACTGACAATACTACACCTATCCAAACGTAGTGTACCGAAACATAGCATGACGATTCAATAATTGCAGGCATCCCCATAGCCAGACACAGCAGATTAGAGCACCTGAGATCGCAGATGTCTACCGAATAGCAATGAATAGCACAGGGGTCAAAGTAGCATATCATAACCTAGCCAAAGATAGCACAACCAAATGAAGTCTAATTCAACCTCACATTACCAGACCAGTCTAATTCAACCTCACATTACCAGAATACAGTAGATCCCAGTCGAGCGCAAGAACCCTCCAAATAACAGTGTATAGCACGAAAGTTAGATATAAATTGACCGAGCTTGACATAATCTAACCAAACCAAGCGAAACATATAACAGCCTGACGTGCCGAAACCACTTCTGCTGGCCTAGCCAGAGCCAAGCAGAGTACATTGGAACACAGTGGAGCACAGATATCTGCGGATAGACGTGTGTAGCACAAAAGTCTAAACTATCCTATCCTATCGAAACCAAACGTTTCCTAACACAACCTATCGTGCAGAGGCCACTATTGCTGGCCTCCCGAATGCCAAGCAGAATATAGTACAGCGCAGCAGAGCGCAGAAATCCCACGCATTGCAATGTATCACAAAAAAGCCGTAGATATCCCAACCTAACCTGTCCTAAGCTAACCTTACCGAACGTAGCATAGCTCACCCTAACGTGCCAAGACCACTGTTACTGAACACCCCAGAGCCAAGCAGCGCATATTGGAGCACATTATAGCGAAGAAGCCCACCGAATAGCTGTGTATAGCACAAAAGAAGGAGTAGCACGTCCTAACATAGCCAAACGTAACAGAACCGAACGCAAACCAACTTAACCTAACAATACGAGACAACTATTTCAGGCCTCCATAAAGACTAGCAGAATGTACTACAGCACAGTAGTGCGTAGAAGCCCACCGCATTGCAGTGAATTACACAGAAGTCTGAGGTGTCCTACCCTAACCTGAAGTAACATAACATGAACGAAAGAAACATATCTCAACCTAACGTGCCGAGAACACTATCGCTGGCCTCCCCAGAGCCAAGCAGCATATAGTAGAGCACAGTAGATCACAGGAATCCACCCAATAGCGGCATATACCACGAAAGCCAAAGCTATCCTAACCAAACGTAACCCAATATGACCTAGCCAAACGTAGCCTAACTCAACCTAACTTAACACTACCGCCATTCCGACCCTCCACAGGGTCGTGCAGAGTATAGCAGAGCAATGCTGAGCGCATAAGTCTACCGAATAGCAGTGTACTGCACAGAAGACATAGGAATATTAGCCAGAACTTCCTAACCTGACCAAACGGAACGTGGCATAGCAGAGTCGAATGGGACGAGACCACTATTGCTGACCTCCCCAGAGTCGGGCGCGCTATAGTAGAGCACAGTAGAGCGCAGTAAGCCACCAAATAGCAATGTATAGCACAAACGTCTAAGATACCCGGACCTAACCGGACCTAACCTAACGTAGCCAAACGTAGAACAACAAACCCTAACGTGCAGCAAACACTATTGCTGGCATCCCCAGAGCCAAGCAGAACGCATTAGCATAGAGTAGAACACCAGAAATCCATAGAATCGCAGTGTACATCAGAAGCGTCAAACCTAACAGAACCTAACCCCGAGAAAACGGAATATAGCCAAACATAGCCTAACTAAACATGAAGTGCCGAGGTCGCTATTGCTGCCTTCCCCAGAGCCCAGCAGGGCGCACTAGATCACAGTAGAGCGCAGATATCCATCGTAAAGAGGTGTACATTCCGACAGTTGAAGCCAACCTGACCAAACATATCCTGGTCCAACGTAGCCGAACGTAACCCGGTTCAACGTAACGTGCCGAGACCACCAATGCTGGCCTTCGCAGAGCCAGGATAGAAGGCACAGGAGGACAGTAGGACGCAGAAGTCCACCAAATATCAGACTATAGCGCTAAGGTCAAAGCTGCCTCTCCTAACCTAACCAATCGAAAAATAACCAAACGGACCCTAACTCAACGTAACGTGCCTAAACCACTATTGCTGAACTCCGCAGAGCAAAACACAATATACTAGCGCACAGGAGAGCGTGGAAATCTTCCACAATGTACTGGAAAGCACATAAGTCTAAGATATCCCAATCAAACATTTCGTGACCTAGTCAAGCCAAGCAGAACGTAACAAAACCTAGCGAGCCGAGAGAACTATTGCTGGCCTCCTCACAGCCAGCCAGGGCATACTAGAGGACAGTAAAGCAGAGAAGTCCACAGAAATGCATTGTATAGGGCAGAAGTCAAAGTAATCCTTTCCCAAACTAACCAAAAGTAATATAAGCGAACGTAACGTAACTCAAACTGACGTGCCACGAACGCTATGGATGGCATCACGAGAGCTCAGCGGAGTATAGCAGAGTAATGTGTAACGCCGAAATAAACCAAATAGCAGTGTAGAGCACGAAAGTCAATTCTGCCTTAACCATTCCTGACAAAATCTAACTCAACCAAACGTAACGTAACTAAACCTAACGTGCCGAGAGCATTATTCCTGGAGTCCACAGGGACATGCAAAGTGTGATAGCGCACAGAAGAGCGCAGAAGTCCATATAATAGTAGTTTACGACGCAAAAGTCGAAGCTACCCTAACCTAAGGCAACATAACCTAGCTAACCGAACGTGAACTAACACAACTTAACGTGCCGCGACCACTAGTGTTGGCCTACAGAGAGTCAAGCAGAGTATAGTAGAGCAACGTGGAGTGCAGAAATCCAACGTGCAGCATTGTGTAGCACAAAAGTCTAAGCTATGCTATACCAACCCAACCAATCGTAACACAAGCAAACGCAAGATAACTCAGACTAAAGTGCCGAGGCCAATACTTCTGGCCTCCTCATAGCCAAGCAGGGTGTAATAGGGCACAGTAGAGAGCACAAGTCCGCCGAATAAAGGTGCATAGCTCAACAGTCTAAGCCAACCTGACCAAACCTAACCAAACGTGACATAACTCCACCCAACGCGCCTACACCACTATTGCTGACCACCCCAGAGGCCAGAGAATGCAAGCAGACCATCGCAGGGCGCAGATGGCGACCGAATAGCAGTGTATAGCACAAATGTTAAAGCCACCCTGTCCTAACCTAACCAAGAGTAACATAACCAAACATTACTTACCTCAAGCTAACGAGCGGAGAACACTATTACTGCCCTGCGCCTTGTCGACCAGGGCACAGTAGAGCTATGTAGAGCGTAGAAATGCACCGAATAGCGGTGTGTAGCAAAAAAGTCATAGATACCCTTTCCTAACCTAATGAATGGTAGCATTACCAAACGTAGCCTAGCAAAACCTATCGTGCCACGACCACTATTGCTGACCTCCCAGTGGACAAGCAGAGTATAGTGAAGCACAGTAGTGCGCAGAAAGCCAACAAAGGGCAATGTACAGCACGCAACACAAAGATATGCTAACCGTACCAGACCTAACCCAACCTAAGCAAACGTAGAATTACTAATCTCATCTTGCCGCGAGCACTATTACTGGCCTCCCCAGAGCCGAGCAGAGTACAGTAGAGCAATGTGGAGCGCAGGAAACCACAGAATTTCAGTGTATAGCGCAATAGTCGAAGTTACCATATACTTACCTAACCAAACATGACATAAGCAACGTTACCAATCCCAACATAACTTTCCTAGCCGCTATTGCCGGTCTCCCCAATGCCAAGCATGGCGTATTAGGGTATTGTAGAGCGTTGAGGTCCTTAGAATGGCAGTGTATATCACGGAAGTCAGAGATATCCTGACCTAATTCCAACAAACCCAACGTATCCAAACGTAACCTAACACATCGTAACGCGCCGCGGCCGCTATTTCTGGAATTCCCTGAGCAAAGCAGCGAATATAAGACCGCAGTAGAGCGCAGATGTCAGCCGAACGGGAGTGCGCAGCTCAAGCGTCGTAGCTATGCTCGCCTAACATAACAAAGCATAATAAAGACGAACGTAAACTAACTCAGACTAACGTGCATAGGCCACTATTGCTGACCTCTAAATAGCAAAGCAGAATATACCGTAGCACAGGAGAGCGCAGAATTTCTGCGATATGTAGCGCAAAGCACAAAAGGCAAACACATCCTAGCCTAACCTGACATAACTTAACCTAGCCAAACGAATCCTAACATAACCTAACGTGCCGAGACCACGATTGCTGGCATCCACAGTGCCAAGCAGAGCGTACTGGAGCGCAGATAAGCGCAGAAATACAAGGAATAGCAGTGTACTGCACAGAAGTCATATCTATCACATCCAAACCTAACCGAACGTAACATAAGCAGACGTAATGTAACCCAAACATACACGCCACGGTCGTTATGCTGCCTTACGAAAGCCAAGCAGGGTATAGCAGGGAAATGTATGAAGCTGAAACCTTCTGAACAGCAGTGTATATCACAAACGCCAAATCCATCCTACACAAGCTTAGACAAACCTAGCAAAACCAAACGTAACATAACTCAGTCAAACTATCTGAGACAACAATTTCGGGCCTCCCTGTAGCCAGTCAGGACATATTAGAGCACAGTAGAGCGCACATATCTACCGAGTAGTCGTGTACAACATAAAGGTCAGAGCTATCCTGTGCCTGCCTAACAAAACGTAACGAAACCTAACGTAACATAACTGTTCATAATCCGCCCAGACCTCTATTGCTGCCATCCTGAGAGACAAGGAGAACAAATTAGTGGAGACTAGGGCGCAGATATTCATAGAATCGCAATGTATTGCAAAAAAAGTTCATAGCCGTCCAAACCTAACTGAAACAAATGTTACCTATACAAACGGAAACGAGCTCAGTATTGCGAGACGCGGCCACTATTGCTGGAAACCCCAGGGCAGAGCAGAACATATTAGTGCACAGTAGGGTTTCGGAATCCACCGTATAGCAGTGCATAGCACAAAATTCAGAGCTATCCTCTCCTAACCTAACAGGACTTTACGTAACATAAAGTGGTATATATATTATTAACGTGCCGAGGCTCCTATTGCTGCCCTCCTCAGAGCCAAGCGGTACATGTTAGAGGAGAGTTGAGAGCAGAAGTTCATTGAAGCGCAGTGTATAGCAGAAAAGTCTAGGCTATCGAAACCTTACACAAACAAATATTAGGTAGCCAAACGAAACCTATCTCAAAATAGCGAGCTGCAGCCACTATTGCTGTGCTCCCCAGGGCCATGCAGCATTGTAGAGCGTCGAAAGCCACCGAATAGCAGTCTACAGCTCAAAAGCGATTTCTGTCCTATATTAACATGTCAAAGCCTAATACAAACAAACGTAACATTACCTATGGAAACGTGCCGGGACCGCTGTTGCTCGAATCCCCAGAAGCGAGCAGAGTAAGTAGAACAACGGAGAGCGCAGAACCCCACCGAATAGTTGCGAATAGCGCAAGAGTCGAAGTTATCCTTTTCTAACTTAACCAAACGTAGCATAGCCAAACGTAACCTAACTCATGCAAACGTGCCTACGCCACTATTGCTGACCACCCCAAAGCAAAGCGGAGTATGCTAGAGCACAGCAGAGCGCTAAAATTTTCCCCGTTGGGGTGTAGAACAGAAAAGTAAAAGATACCCTAACATAACCTTACATTACGTAACCTGACCAAACGTATTCTATCCCAACCTAACATGCCTAGCCAACTATTCCTGGGCGCCCAAATGCCAAGCTGGGCATATAAGGGGAGACTAGAGCCTAGAGGTCCACAGAATGGCAGTGTATGGCACGAAAGTCAGAGATATCCTAACCTAATACAAACAAACCTAATCTTACCAAATGCAAATTAGCATAACCCAACGCGCCGAGACCACCCTTTCTGGCCCCCCAAGAGCAGAGCGTAGTATAGTAGGGGAACGAAGAGCTCAGAAACCCGCCGAATTGCAGTGTACAGCGCAAAATTCAAAGACAACCTATCCTAGCCTAACCAAACGTAACATGACCAAACGTAATCTAACTCAACCTAACGTGCCTATGCCACTATTGCTGACCACCCGAGAGCAAAGCAGAGTATTCTGCAGCAGAGGAGAGTGCAGAATTCCGCCGCAGCTAAGTGCAAAGCACAAAAGTCATAAATATCCCAACATAACCTGTCCCATCATAAACTAGCCGAGCGAAGCGAAACTAAACATAACCTGCCGCGACCACTATTGCTCTCCTCCACAGTGCTAAGCAAAATGCATTAGAGCACAGTAGAGCGCTAAAATCCACAGAAAAGTAGTGTATTGCACGGAAGTCATGCATACCGTGACCGAAATTAACATAACCTGACCTAACCAAACGTAACCGAACTCAAATTAACGTGCCGAGACCAATGTTTCTGGCCTCCCCAGAGCGATAGAGAACATACTAGGAGGCTGTAGAAGCAAAAATCCACCGTATGGCTGTGTATAGCACAAAAGTCAAAACCATCCTATCATAACATAACCAATCGTCACATAAGCAAGCGTAACATAAATCAAGCCAACGTGCAGAGACGACAGTTGCTGTCCTCCCAGGGACAAGCAGAAACTATTACCGCACGTTATAGAGCAGAAATGCACCGTATGGCATTGTATAGCAGAAGAGTCAAAGCTACCCTACCCTAACCTATCAAAATGTAATGAAACCAAACGTAACCTAACTTAAACTAACGTGCCGAGTCCACTGTTCCTGGTAACCCCAGAACGAAGCAGCACAGGCTAGTGCACAATAGAGCGCAGGAAGTCACCAAATAGCAGCGAATAGGACATATGTCAAAGTCACCCTAACATTACCTGACCAAACATAACCCAACCAAACGTAGACTACCTAAACCTAACGAGCCGAGTACACTTTTCCTAGCCTCCCCCGCCGACAGGCAGAGCATATTAAAGAATAGTAGAGCACAGAAGGCCAAGGAACTTTTATATATAGTAGAAAAGTCAAAGCTATCCTAACGTAACACAGACAAACCTGAAATAACCATACAGACTATTCAAGAGTACAGTAGAGCGCAGAAATGCACTACATTCCTGTGAAAAGCACAGAAGCTAAAGGTATGCTATCCTAATCCAAAGAAACCTAACCTCACCAAATGTAGGCTGACTCTAACGATCCGCCGCCACCATTTCAGGAATCCACAGAGCAAATCAGAGCATATTAGATCACAGTAGAGCGCAGATATCCCCCGAATAGCTGTGCGTAGCACAAAAATGAAAGCTGTCCTATCCTAACGTAGCCAAACGTAGCATAACCAAACGTAACCTAACTCCACCTAACCGACCTGCACCACTATTGCTGACCTCCCCAGAGCCGTGCAGAATATACCAAAGCTCAGTGGATAACAGAAATCAGCGCCGTTGCAGTGTATAGCACGAGAGTCAAAGGTATCCGAACCAATCGTGACCTAACCTAACACAACCGAGCGTACCTTAGCTCAGCATATCGTGCCGAGACTACCATTGATGTCTCTCCCCAAGTCAAGCTGAACAAATCAGGTTACAGAGGAGCGCAGATGTCCGCCAAATGGTAGCGTATATCACAAAGGTGAGAGATATCCTCTCCTAACGTAACCAATTGTAACATAACCAAACGCAGCGACCACTACTGCTGGCCTCCGCATAGTCGATCAGAGTGTGGTAGAGCAACGTAGAGCGCTGGAATCCACCTAATAGCCGCGTATAGCTGAAAAGTCAAAGCTATCCTATTCTAACCTGACAGAAGGTAATATAACCGAACGTAACGTAATGAAATCTGGGGTGCCACGACCACCACTTCTGGCCTCACGAGAGCTAAGCAGGGCATAGCAGAGCAATGTAGCACGCTGAAATCGACAGAATAGCTTTATATAGCACAAAAGTCACACCTATGCCAACAAACCTAACCAAACCTAGACTAACCAAACGTAATATATGTAAACATAACTTGCTGCGACCACTACAACTGCCGCCCACAGACGCAAGCAGATTGCGAAAGAGCACAGTAGAGCGCAGATGTACAAAGAATAGCAGTATGTAGCACAAAAGTCTAAGCTATCCTAACTAAACGTAATCGGAACTAATAAAGCCAAACGAAACCAAACACAGCATATCGAGACACTACCGCAATAGCTGGCCGTTCTTGAGCTAAGCACAGTAATGCAGAGCAATGTAGAATGCTGAAACCGACTGAACAACACTGTATAGCACAAAAGACAGAAATCCTAACAATGCCTTCATAACCTAACCTAAGGAAACGTAACATAACCCAACCTGGCGTGCAGAGATCACTACTAATGGTCACCCCAGAGCCCGGCAGAACATGTTAGAGCACAGCAGAACGCAGAAATCCGCCGTATTGCAGTGTGCAACACAAAGGTCAAACATATCATAACATAACTTCACCTCACATAAATTACCCAAACGTAGAGTAACTAAACCTAACGTGACGAGACCAATAATGCTGGCATCCACCGAGCCAAGCAGATACCATTAAAGCACATTGCAGCACAGGAATCCAACGAATGGCAGTGTATAGCATAAAAGACAAAGTAGCTTATCCTAACCTAGTCAAACGTATCATATGCAAAGTAACTAATCCTAACAATACGAGACCACCATAGCTGGCCTCCACAGAGGGAAGCGCAATGCACGTTAGCACAATAAAGCGAAGAAAAGATCGGCACTGAAGTGAATAGCACAAAAGCCGTAGATATCCTAACCTATCCTCACAGAACCAAACCAAACCGAACGTAGCATAGCACAACGTAACGTGCCTCGACGACTGCTCCTGGTCCGCCGGAGCAAAACAGAATGTAGTAGAGCACAGTAGGTCACAGAAATCCACATAACAACAGTGTATAGCTTGAAAGTCTAAGCCACCCTAACCAAACATGGCCTAACATAACCTAACCAATCATAACATAACTCAACCTAACGTGCCATGGCCACTATTGCTCGCCACCCCAGAGTTGAGCAGAGTATAATAATGCAATGTCGAGAGCAGGAATCCACCGAATAGCGGTGTGCACCACATCAGTCGAAGATACCCTAACCTAACCTGACCTACCCTAACCATACCAAAGATAGCACAGTTCAGTATAACGTGGCGCGGCAACAGCCCCTGGCCACCCAACGCCAAGCAGAATATAGTAGAGCGCAGTAGATCACGGAAATTCACCGAATAGCAGTGTACAGCACGGAAGTCAAAGATAGACTAACCAAATTTGACCTAACCCAACTTAAACAGATGAGACCTAACTCAACCTGAAGTGCCGCGACCATTATTGGTACCCTCCCAAGAGTTGAGCAGAGTACATTAGAGCAATGTCGAGCGCAGGAGCCCACCGAACAGTAGTTCGGCCAAGCCAAAACTATCACATCCAAGCCCTGCCAATTGTAACATAGCCAAACGTAACCTAACACAAAGTGACACGCCGCGACCACTATTGCTGAGCTCCCAAGAGAGAAGCAGAACGTATTTGTAGATAGTAGGGCGCAGAAATCCATTGAGACGCAGTGTATTTAATAAAAGTCTAACCCACCCAAACCTAGCCCAAGCCAACAGAACCTAACCGAACATAACCCAACTCGACATAACGTGCCGCGACCACTATTCCTGGACGCCCCATGGTGACGCAGAATGTAGCAGAACATAGTGGAACTTAGAAATCCACAGGAGAGGAGTGTATACCACGAAAGCCGAATATATCCACACCTAACCCAAACTAACGTAACGTAACAAAACGTAGCCTAACAAAACCTAAGCTCCGCTGCCACTATTCGTCACCTGACCAGAGCAAAGCAAAGCATATCAGAACACAGTAGAGCGCAGAAATCCAACGAATAGCAGTGTATAGCACAAAAGTCAAAGCTATCCTGTCGAAACCTAGCAGGACATATTAGGCCACAGTAGGGCGCAGAAATCATCCGTATGGCAGTGTATAGCACAAAAACCAAAGTTATCCTATCCAAACCTGACCAAACGTAGCGAAACCAAACTTATCTCAACACAAACTATCGAGCCACGACCGCCGTTGCTGGCCTCCGCAGAGCCGAGCACAGTGTAGTAGAGCAATGTAGAGCCTAGAAACCCAACGAACAGCAGTGTATAGCGCAAAAATCATGGTTACCCTATCCTAACCTAACCAAATGTAGCATAACCAATTTGCCTAGCCAACTAATGCTGGACACCCAAACGCCAAGCAGGGCATATTTGGGGAGAGTAAAGCGCAGAGGTCCTTAGGATGGTGGTGTATGGCACGAAAGTCAAAGACACTCTAACCAGGCCAAAACAAACCTACCCAAGCCAAACGTAACATAACACATCCTAATGCGCCGCGGCCACAATTTCTCGAATTCCCGGAGCAAAGCAACGAATAATAGATCTCAGTAGAGCGCAGAAAACCATCGAATAGGAGCGTACAGTACAAAAGTCATAGCTATCTTATCCTAACATAACAAATCGTAATAAAAAAAAGTGACATTGCCCAAGCTAACGTGCCTAGACCATTGTTGCTTACATCCGCAGCGCGAAGCAGAGCATATTAGAGCACAGTAAAGCTCAGAAGCACGCCGCACTGAAGCGCAAAGCCCAAAAGTCAAAGATATCCTAACCTAACCTGTTATGTCTTAACCTAGCCAAACAAATCTTAACTCAACCCAACGTGTCGAGACCACCATTGCTGGAATCCGCAGCGCCAGGCATAGCATACTAGAACGCAGTACAGCGCAGAAATCCACCGAATAGCATTGTATAGCACAGAAGCCAAAGCTATCCTATCCTTACCAAACCAAACGTAACCCAACCAAACGCAGCCAAACACTTCCTGACGTGCAGAGACCACAATTGCTGCCCCCTCAGAGCGAAGCGGAACATGCAAGAGCACAGTAGAGCGCAAAGGTCTACCGAGCAGCTATTTATACCACAAAGGTCAAAGAATTCCGTACCTAACCCAATCCAATGCAACATAGTCAAACGTAGCATAACACAGCCAATCGTGCCATGGCCACTATTTCTGGCTCCCACGTGGCCAGCAGAGATATTAGTGCAATGTAGGGCGTAGAAATCCACCGAATAGCGGTGTATAGCACAAAAGTCGCAGCTACCCTACCCTAACCCAACCAAACGTAGCCTAACAAAGCCTATCGAGCAACGACCACTACTGCTGGCCTCCCTAGAGTCGAGCAGATTATAGTAGAGCACAGCACATCGGAAGGAGCCACCAGATAGCAATGTATAGCACAAAAGTCAGAGATACCATAACCTAGCCAGGCCATACCCAACCTAAGCAAACGTAGAATAGCTGAACCTACCGTGCCGTGACCACTACTTCTGGCTTCCCCGGAGACAAGCAGGAAATGCAGAGCACAGTAGAGCACGCATGTCCATAGATGGTAGTGTATAGTCCGAAACTCAAAGACATCCTATCCCAACCCAAACAAACCTAACCCACACAAACGTTACCAAACATTTACTACAGCGCCGAGACCACGACTTCTGGAATTCCCTGAGAAAAGCAGGGAACATTAGATAACAGCGGAGCTCAGAAATCCACCGAATAGCAGTGTAAAGCACAAGTGTCATTGCTATCCTAGCCTAACCTAACCAAACGCAGCCTAACCCTCCCTAACGTTCCGAGAAATCTATTGCTACTGCACTCAGAGCCGTGCAGAGCATATCAGAGCAATGTGGAGCGCATGAATCCTCCGAATATCGGTGTATAGCGTAAAAGTCAATGCTATCCTGTCCTAACCTAACCAAACGTAGCATAACCAAACGTTACATATCTCATCCTAACGTGTCAAGGCCACTATTTCTGGCCTCCGCAGAGGCAAGCAGAACATACTATAGCACTGTATAACGCAGAGTTCCACCCACTAACAGAATTTCACAGGAGAGCCAGAGCCATCCAAGCCTAACGCTACTCAACATAACGTAACGGAACGTATTCCATCACAACCTAACGTGCCGGGACTACTGTTACTGGCTTCTCAAGAGTCGAGAAGGGTATAATATAGCAATGTAGAGCGTAGAAGTCCGCCGTATAGCAGTCTATAGGACAAAAGTCAACTCTACCCTATCCTAACCTATGCAAGCCTAATACAATCAAGCGTAACAAAACTTAACGTAACGAGCCGAGGCCGCTATTGCTGGCCTCCCCGGAGCTAAGCAGAACGTGCGAGAGCACTGTAGAGCGCAGAAATCAACCTTATAGCAACGTATAGTTCAGAAGTCAACGCTATCCTTCCGAACCTGACCAAACATTACGTAACCAAACTTAACCTGACTCATACTATCGTGCCGAGACCACGACTGCTGTTCTGCAGTCAGAGCCAAGCAGAACATGTTAGAGGAGAGCAGAGCGTAGAAGTGTATATAGTCGCAGTGCACAGCACAATAATCGAAGCAGCCCTGTCTTAACGTGACCATACTTAACATAACCGAACGTAGCATATCACATCCTATAGTGCCAAGACCACTATTACTGAGCTCCCAGAGCAAAACAGAACATATTAGGGCCCAGTAGAACGCAGAAATACACACAATAGCTGCGTATAGCAGTAAGATTATGCCGTTGTTTCCTAGCCCAACTTATCGTAACAGAAACAAACGTAGCATAACTCAAATTAACGTGCCGCGACCACTACTGTCGGGCTCCCCACATTCGAGCAGAGTACAGTAGAGCACAGTAGAGCGAAGAATTCAAACTAATAACAGTTTATTACACGAAAGTCTAAGCTACCCTATCCTAACGAAACGGAACCTAACCTAACCAAACTAAGAATAGCAAAACCTGCAGTGCCGCGACCGCAATTGCTGGCCTCTCCAGCGCCAAGCAGTGCATATTAGAGCACAGTAGAGAGCAGAGATCCACCGAATAGCAGCGTATACCGCAAAAGGCAAATTCATCCCAACCAAACATAACCTAACCTAATATAACCGGACGTCAGGTAACACATCCTATTGTGCGGAGACCGGTATTGCGGGCCTTCCAAGCGGAGGGAAGGCTATAGTAGACCAACGTAGAGCGCAGAAGTCATACGAACTGCCGTGTACAGCAAAAGAGTCAAAGCTACCCTCTCCTAACTTAACCAACCGTAATGCAACCATACGCAAAGATGCGCAACCCAACGTACAGAGACCACTGCGGCTGGCCTCTGCATAGCCTAGTAGAATATATTACCGCTCAATAGAGCGCAAAGTCAACCGCATAGCAGTGTAGAGCACAAAAGTCAAAGCTACCCTAACCTAACCTAACCTTACGTAGCATAACAGAACGTAACTGAACAAAAGCTAGCGTGTCGTGGTCACAACTGCTGGCCACCGCTGAGCCAAGCAGAACATACTAGAGCACTGTAAAGCGCAGAAATCCCCGGAAAAGCAGCGTGTAGCGCAAAAGCCGAGGATACCATATCCTAACCTAACCGTATGTAGCTTAACCAAACGAGGCGCTACACAACGTATCGTGTCGAAGTGTCTACTGCTGCTCTGCCCAGAGCCAAGCAGCATGTACCAGGGAACATTAGAATGCAGAAGTCTGTCGCATTGCAGTGTACAGCACGAATATCAAAGGTATCCAGACCTTACATCAACTAACCTAGGCCGACGAACGCCGCCTAAATCAACATAATTGCCGAGACTATTATTGCTGGCCTTCCCGGAGCCAAGCAGATCATACAATAGCATAGTAGAGCGAATGAATCCTCCGAAAGGCAGTGTACAGCACAAACGTCAAAGCAATCCTATAATACCCTAACCAATCGCAGCATAGCCAAACGCAACCTAACCCATTCTAACGTTCCGCGACCACCATTGCTGGCCTCCCAGAGGCGAGCAGAGCGTAATAGAGGAACGTGGTGCACAGAAATCGATATAATCGCAGTGTATGGCAAAAATTCGAAGCCATCCGTATCCAACACATACAAACATGGCGTAACCAAACGCAGCCCGACTCAACACAGTGTGCCCCGACCAATATTGCTGGCTTCGCCAGGGCCAAGCAGAAAGTAATAGAGCGCAGTACTGCGCAGAAATCCAACTAAAAGCTTTGTACAGTACGAAAGTCAAACAGATCTTACCGAGCAAGACATAACCTGTCCCAAACAAACGCAACTGGACTCAACCTTACGTGCGGAGTCCAATGTTTCGGGCCTCCCCAGAGCCAAGGAGAACATACTAGAGAACAGTAGAACGCAGAAATCCGTCGAATATCTGTGTATACCACAAAAGTCGGTGCTATACTTACCGTAGATAGCATAGCCTAACCTAACCAAACGTAACTCATCTCAGACTAGCGTGCCGAGACCAATATTGCTGTACTCCCCAGGGACAAGCAGAGCATATTAGGGCAATGTAGAGCGCAGAATTCCACCGAATACCAGAGTTTGCGCAAAAGTCATGGGTATCCTATTCTAACCTACACAAACGTAACATAGCCAAAAGTAACGTAATTCAACCTATCGTTCCGAGACAACTAATGCTGTCCTCCGGAGAGCCAACGAGAGCATATCAGTGCAATGTATGGCGCATAGGTCCACCGAATAGCAGTGTACAGCACGAACGTCAAAGCTATTCTAGCCTAACCCTACCAAACGTATCATAGCCAAGGGTAACCTAATTCACCCTAACGTACCGCAGCCACTACTGCTTGCCTCCCCAGGCCTAAGTCGGGCATATCGGCGAAGTGTAGAGCGCAGGTATACTGCGATTAGCAGTGTACAGCCAAAAGTCAAAGCTATCCGGCCCTAACCTAACCAATCGTAACTTCACCAAGCGTTACTTAACTCAACCCAACGTGCCGCTACCACCGCTACTGGCATCCGCAATGCCGAGTAGGACATACTACAGGAGTGTACAGCACAGAAATCCATACAATCGCAGTGTATAGGAGAATAGTCAAAGCCGTCCAAGCCTAACCCATACCAACGTACCTAAACAGGACTTAGCCTAACTCAACATAACTCACCGCGACCACTATTTCTGGATTACGCCGGGAAAAGCAGAATATAGTACAGAAAAGTAGAGCGCAGATGTTCACCGAACAACCGTGTACAGCAGAATGGTCGAAGCTATCTTCTCCAAACGTAACCAAACGAAACGTAACCACGCGTAACATGGCACTGACTAACGTGCCGAGACCACGACCGCTGGCCCCCCAGATCAAGCCAGAGCATATTAGAGCACAGCAGAACGTAGAAATACATCGTATAGCAGTGTATAGCATTAGAATCGAAACGACAATATCCTAAGATAACCAATCTTCACATGACCAAACGTAGGGTAACTCAACCTGAAGTGCCGCGTAAACCAATGCTGACATCCCCAGGGTAGAGCGCAGCAATGCACTGAATAATAGTGTATAGCACGAAAGTCAAAGCTATCCTTACCGAAGATAACATAACCTAGCGTAGCAAAACGTAACTCAGCTCAGCCTAACGTTCGGAGACCAATCTTGCTGGACCACCAGAGTCAAGCAGAGCATGTTAGGGCAATGTAGAGCGCAGAAATCCACCGCATTGCAGATTAAAGCGCGAAATCTGAAAATATCCTGTTATAGCATGACCCAATCTAGGCAATCCGAATGTAGCCAAACTCAACTTGACGTGCCGAGACCACTATTGTTGGCCACCCGAGAGACAAGCAGAACATACTAGTGCACAGTAGGGGGCAGCGGTCCTCCGAATAGCAGTGTAAAGCATGAAATTTAAGGCTAATCTACCCTAACAGACCAAACGTAATATAGCCAAACTTACCACGACTCAACTTTATGCCCCGAAACAAATATTGCTGGCCTCCCCAGTGCCGTGCAGAGCATATTAGAGGACAGTATGGCGCAGAAATCCAATGAACGGTGATGTATAGCGTAAAAGTAAAAGCTGTCCCTTGCTAACCTGTCCAAACGTAACGAAATCAAACGTAACGTAAAGAAACACTACGTGCCGAGACACCATTGCTGGCACCGCCAGAGCCAGGAAAGAAACATTAGTACGCAGAAGATCGCAGAAATCCACCGTATAGCAGTATATAGCACAAGGGTTGTGGCTATCCTATCCCAACCTGACCAGACGAAACGAAATCAAGCGTAATATTACTCATACTAACGTGGCGAAACCACTATTGCAGACCTCCACAGAGCCAAGCAGAAAATGTTAGGGCACAGTGGGTTGCAGGAATCCACCGAATAGCAGTGCATAGCGCAGGAGTCTAAGCTACCATATCCGGACCTAACCAAACGTATCGTAACCAAACGTAACCTAACTCAATCTAACGTGACGAGACCTCTGTTTCTGCCATACATGGAGCCAGGCAGAATATACTAAAGAGCAGTAGAGCGCAGAAATCCAAGGAGCAGCAGCGTATAGCATGAAAGTCTAAGCTATCCCATCCTAACTTCACCAAACCTTAGGTAGCCAAACGTTGCACCACTCAACCCAACGTGCAGAGACGCACATTGCTGGGCTCTACACAGACAAGGAGGACAGATTAGTGCACAGTAGGATGCAGAAATCGATCGAATCGCAGTGTAAACCACGAACGTCAAAGACATCCTTTCCTAACATAACCAAACGTAACGTAGCTAAACGTAACATAACACAACATAACGTGCCCAGCCCACCATTGCTGTTCGGCCCATAGCCAAGCAACGCACATTAGAGCAATGTAGAGCGCAGAAGTCCACCGAATAGCAGTATATAGCACAAGAGCCAAAGAAATCCTAACCAAACCATCCTTAACCTACCCTAACGAAACGTAACATAGCTCAATCAATCGTGCCGAGGCCACTATTACTGGCCACCCCAGGACGAAGCAGAACATATTAGGGCGCAGTAGAGCACAGAAATCCGCAGAATAGCAGCGAATGGCACAAAAGCCTGAGACATTGTCCAAACCTAACCAAACGTATCATAAGCAGACGTAGCAAAACTCAACGTAAATTGTCGCGACCGCTATTGGTGGCCTTCGTAGAGCATAGTGTATCCAAGAATGGCAATGCCGTGAAGAGCACAAAAGCCGTAGAAGCCCTAACCTAACCTGACCTAGTCTAGCGTAACCGAAGGCAGAATAACAAAACGTGATGTGCCGCGACCACCGCTGCTGGCCTCCCCAGAACAAAGCAGAATGTTGTAGAGCGCAGTAATACGCAGATGTCCACCGCAATGCAGTGAGTAGTACACAAGTGGAAGATAACCTAACCTAACCTGGCCTAACCTAACCTAACCACACGTAGCGTCTCTCAACATAATGTGCCGCGGTCACTGCTGCTAGCCTCCCCAGAGCAAAGCAGAATGTAGTAGAGCACAGTAAACCACAGAAACACAGCGAAAAACTGTGTATAGCGCGAAAGTTGAAGCTACCGTAACCAAACATTGCCTAACCCAACCTAACCAAGCGTAAGCTAGCTCAACCTGACGTGCCACGGCCAATATTGTGCGCCTCCGCATAGTCCAGCATAGTGTAGTAGGGCAATGTAGAGCGCAGAAATCCAACTAATAGCATTGTATTGCACAGGAGTCAAAGAAATCCTTACAGAACCTTCCGAACGTAACCTAACGAAACGTAACGTGTCTCGACCTAACTTGCCGAGACCACCATTACAGGCCACCCCACAGACAAGCAGAGGGTATTAAAACAAATTGGTGCGCAGGAATCCACCGAATAGTAGCGTATAGCCTAAAGGTCAAAGAAATCTTGACCAAACCTTCCTAACCTAACCAAACGAAACGTAAGCTAACTAAACCTAACGTGCCGAGACCACTATTACTGGCCACCCCAGAGCCAAGCTGAGCGTATTAGAGCACACTAGAGCGCACATATCCGCCGATTAGCAGTGTACGCCACGAAAGTTAATGCTATCCATAACTATCCCAAACAAACGGAGCCTAACCAAACACAGCATAACTGAACGTGACGTCCCGCGGCCTCCACTGCTGGCATCCACACGGCCAAGCAAACTAGGGTATAGCACAGTAGAGGGCAGGTATACAACGAATAACTGTGTATAGCACGAAAGCCAGAGCTATCCTAACCAAACCTAACCTAACCTAACCTAGCCAAACGTAACCCAACTCAACCCATCGTGCCGTAACCGCCATAGCTGGCCTACTGAGAGTCGAACAGATTTGAGTAGGGCAACGTACAGCGCAGAATCTCACAGAATAGCAGCGTAAAGCACAAAAGCCAAAGCTATCCTCTCCAAACCTAGCCAAACGTAACGTAACCATACGCATCGTACTTCATCCTAACGTGCCGATACCACTACTGCTGGCTTACACATAGCCAAGCAGAATGTACTAGATTTCAGGGGAGCGCAGAAATCGAACGAGTGGCAGCGTATAACTCATATGACAATGCCGTCATAACCAAACATAACATAAGCTCTCCAAACCATACGTAACGTATCTTAACCAGTCGTCCCGCGGCTGCTGTTGCTGGCCACCCCACAGACAAGCAGAACAGATTAGACAACAGCATAGCACTGAAGTCCACCGAGTAGCAGCGTATAGCACAAAAGCTGAAGCTATTCTCTCCTAACCTATCCAACCGTGGCATAGCGATTCGTAACCTTAGACAAAGTATCTTGCCGACATGCTGTTGCTGCCCCCCCCCCAGCCCCTGACAGGACTAAGCAGGGCATATTAGAACACAGTAGAGCGCAAAAGTTCTCCGAATAGCAGTGTACACCACGAAAGTCAAAGCTATACAGACATAACCCGAAGTACCGTAACCCAACCAAACGTAGCATAACTAAACCTAACGTGCCGAGACTACAATTGCTGGCATCCCCAGAGTAGAGCGGAGCATAGTGGCGCAATGTAGAGCGTGGAAATTCACCGAATAGCGGCGTACAGCACAAAGGTCAATGCTATCGTAGCCAAATCTAGCCAAACCTAACCAAGCCAAACGTAACCTAACTCAACCTAGCTCAACCTAGCGTGCAGAGACGACCATTTCTCTCCTCTCCACAGCTAAGCAGAATATACTAGAGCAAAGTAGAGTGCAATAATCCACCGTATTGCAGTTTATAGTACAGTAGTCAAAGATACCCCAACCTAACCTGACAATGCCCAGGGCGCCTAGACCACTAATGCTGTCCTCTTTAAAGACAGGCAGAGGCTAGCAGCGCAATACAGAGCGCAGGTATCCGCCGATAGCAGTGTACGGCACATAAATATAAATTATTCTATCCTAACCTCGCTAAACGAAACACAACTGAACGCAGCATAGCTCAGCGTAACGTGCCGAGACCGCTATTTCTGGCCTTCTCAGAGCCAATCCCAGCATACTAGAGGTACCCTGTAGCCTGTCGTAACCAGCCTAACGTCGCGAACCCAGAAGTAGCATAAACATACCTAACATGACGAGACCACAATTGCTGTTCCCCACTGAGACAGGCAAAATATACCAGAGCAGAGCAGAGCGCAGATATCCAAGTCATCGCAATGCAAAGCATAAAGTGAAAGGTAACATGACCATACTAGACCCAACCCGACCTATCCAATTGTAGCCCAACTCATTATAACGTGCCGAGACCACTATTCTAGGCCACCCCAGAGCCAAGCAGAATATAGTAGAGCCCAGTAGATCACAGATATCTACCGAATAGAGGTGCATAGCACGAAAGGCAAAGTTAATCTGACCGAGCTCAACCAATCCTATCCTAACCAAACGTAACATTCCACAACCTAACCTGGCGCGGCAACAATTGCTGGCCCCCGCCCCGGAGACATGCAGGAAATGTTAGTATACGGTATAGAGCAGAAATCCGCGGACAGAAGTGTATAGCACAAGGGCTTAAACCATCCTAACCTAAACTCACCGAACGTAACGTAGCCGAACGTAGCATAACCCAAACTAACGTGCCGACACCACCATTGCTGGCCTCCTCAGGGCCAATCAGAATATTCAACAGCACGGCGGTGCGCAGAAGTCCACGGCATTGCAGTGTGTAGCACTAATGTCAAACGTATCCTGACCAATCCTGACCAAGCCTATCCTATCCGAACGTAGTGTAACACAAAATAACGCGGCGTGTCCAATGCTTCTGTCATCCCCAGTGCAAAGCAGAATATGCTAGTGCACAGTAGAAAGCAGAAATCAATCGAACACTAGTGTATATCACAAAAGTCTGAGCTATCCTATCCTCATGTGTCCAATCATAACATAACCAATCATAACATAACACAACCTAACGCACGCGACCATTGTCTCTGAAGAGGCCAGCTATAGTGGCGTCGGCACGTTAGGTTGTGTTAGGCTACGTTTGGTCTGATTACGTTAGGCTCGAGTAGATATGACTATCGTGGGATACGCGACTATTCGTTGGATTTCTGCGGTCAACATTGCTCTACCATAATCTGCTCCCCTATGGGGAGGCCAGCAGTAATGGTCGTGGCAGGAAAGCTTGAGTTAGGTTACGTTTGTTCAGGTTAGGTTAGGTTAGGCTAGGGGAGGGTAGCTTTGACATTTGTGCTTTTCACTGCTATTCGGTGGATTTTTGTGCTGTACTGTCCTCTAATAATCTCTGCGTGAATCTCGGGAGGCCAGTAATTTTGGTACCGGCGTGTTAGTTTGATTTAGTCTACATTTGGTTGTGTTACATTTAGTTGGGTAGCAGGGTATAGCATTGACTTTTGTACTGTATGCAGCTGTTCAGTGAACTTTTACGCTATAATGTGCTCTAATATGTCCTGCCTATTTCTGGGAAAGGCAGAAGTAGTGGTCTTGGCACGATATGCTGAGTTAAGCAACTTTTGTTTGGGTTAGGATAGGTAAGGCTTGGTTGGGCCATCTTCGACTTTTGTGCTTTACACTGCAGTGCGGCGCATTTCTGCGCTCTACTGCGCTCCACTATACTCTGATTGGCTCTGGAGAGGTCAGCAATAGTAGCCGCGTCACGTTAGGTTGTGTTAGGTTACCTATGGTTACGTTACGATTGGTTAGGTTACGAGGGACTAGCTACGACTTTTGCGCTATACACTGCTATTCGGCAGGTTTGTGCACTCTACTCTGCTTCAGTATGTTCAGCTTGACTCTGGGAGGTACAGCAGCAGTTGCATCGGCACGTTACGATGGGTTAGGCTACGTTCGGTTAGGTTAGGTTATGTCATGTTAGGTGGGTGTATAAACGTCTCTTGCGCTTTGCGCTGCCACGCGTGGATTTCTGCGCTCTACTCTGCTCTAGTATATTCTCGTTGGCTCTGAGGAGGTCAGCAATGGTGTAGAGCGGTTAGGTGGAGTTAGGTAACGTTAGGTTATGCTATGTTCTGTTAGGTTAGGCTAGGACAGCTTTGACTTTTGTGCTATACACTGCTATTCGGTGGATTTCTGAGATCTGCAGTGACCTAATATGCTCTGCTTTGCTATGGGTAGAGCAGAAACTGTGGCCGCGGTGCGTTAGCTATGGTTAGGTTACGTTTTCTTAGGTGAGATTTGTTTTGGTTAGGATAGGATGCATTTGACTTTTGTGCTGTACACTGGAATGCGGTGGATCTCTGCGCTCTACTGTGATCTAGTATGTACTGCTTGGCTCTGTGGATGCCAGTAATTGTGGTTTCGGCAAGTTAGGTTGAGATACACTACGCTTGGTTTTGTTACGCTTGGATAGGTTAGGCCAGTATTACTTCGACCTTTGTGCTGTAAGTTTCTATTCGGTGTACTACTGCTCTCTACTCTTATGTAATATGCTCTGCTTTCCTTTGGCGGGGTCAGAAGTATTGTCTGCGGCGCGTTAGGATGAGTTATATTACGTTTCGTCGGGTTAGGTTATTGGGTAATTCTATGATAGCTTTGACCTTTGTGCGCAACACAGCTACCCTATGGACTTCTGGACTCTACTGCGCTCTGTCATACCCTGCTTACATCTGGAGACGCCAGCAATAGTGATTGCGGGACTTTTGCTTGTTTTACGTTACATTCGGTTAGGTTAGGTTAGGATAGGCTTGGTCTGGTTATCCCAGCCTTTTTTGCTACGCAATGCACTTCGCTGGATTTCTTCGCTCTACGTTGCTCTACCATACCGTGCTCGACTATGGGGTCGCCAAGAATAGTGGTCTGGTCTCGTTAGGTTGGGTTAGCATACGCTTGGTTAGGATACGTATGCCTGTGTTAGGACAGCTTTGACTTTCGCGGTATACACTGTTATTCTGTTGACTTCAGCGCTCTACTCTGCTCTACTGCATTCTGTTTGGCCCTGGGGCATTCAGCAATAATTGTCACCGTTCGTTATGCGGAGTTAGGCTACGTTTGGTTAGGTTAGGTTAAGTCACGTTAGGTTAGGATTTCTTTGACTGTTGTGCTATACACTGCAGTGCGGCAAATTTCTGCGCTCAACTGTGCCCTAGTATTATCAGGTTGGCTCTGTGGATGTCAGCTATAGTGGTCTCGGCACGGTAGGCTGAGTCAGCCGACGTTTGGCTTGGTTATGTTTGCCTGTGGTAGTCTTGGATAGCTTTGACTTTCGTGCTATACTCTGCTACTCGGTGGCTTCCGGCGCTTAATATGATCTGCTCCGCTCAGGGATGGCCAGCAATAGCAATTGCGGCTCCTTAGGTTGTGTTATGTTACCCCTGGGTATGTTAGGATTGGTTTGGTTTGTGGAGGATGGCTTCGACTTTTCTGCTATACAATGCGATACTATGGGTTTCTGCGCTCTATTCTGCCCTAATATGCTATGGTTGGCTCCGGAATGCCAGCAATTGTTGTCTCGGCACGTTACGTTAGGTTAGGCTACGTGTGGTTCTGTTAGGTTAGATCAGGATTGGTTAGGATACCTTTGACCTTTGTGCTGTATACTGCTTTTCAGCTGATTGCTACACTCTATATTGCACTTCTGTACTCTGCTCGACTCTGAGGAGGCTAGTAATGGTGGTCCCGGCACGCTCGTTTAATTTATGCTACGTTTGGTTATGCAACGTTTGGTTATGCTTCGTTCGGTGAGGGTATGAGAGGATATCAATGACTTTTGTGGTATACGCTGCTATTCGGTGGACCTGTTCACAATACAGTGCTCTAATATGCTCTGCTTGGCTCTGGGTAAGCCACAAATAGCGGGCTCGGCACGTCAGGTTGTGTTAGGTTACGTTCGTTCTGGTTAGGTTAGGCTATTTTAGGGGAGGATAGCTTTGAACTTTGTGATATACACTGCTATAGAGTGGGTTTCTGCGCTCTGCTGTGATCTAATATGTTGAACTTGGCTATGGGAGGACCAGCAAGTGCGGCATCTGCTCTTTACATTCGGTTAGGCTGCGTTTGGTTAGGTAAGGTTAGGTGAGGTTTGGTTAGGATATCTTTGACTTTTGCGTCTTACACTGCAATTCGGCCGACGTCTGCGCTCTGCTGTACTCTAGTATGCTCTGGTTGTCTCTGTGGAAGGCGGCAATAGTGGTCCAGGCACGTTAGGTTTGGTGAGGTTACGTTTGGTTATGCTACGTTTTGTTACGTTAGGCCAGGATATCTTTGACTTTTGTGCTACACACTGCTATTCGGTGGATTTCTGCGCGCCGCTGGGATCAGGAATGCTCTGCTTTGATATGTGGAGGCCAAAAATAGAGGCTGCGGTGCGTTAGGTTGAGCTAGGTTACGTTCGGCTCCGTTGCGATTTGTTGGGCTAGGGGAGGATAGCATTAACGTTTGCGCTATACACTGCTGTTCGTCGGACTTCTGCACACTACTGTGCTCTAATGTGTTCACGTCCAGTGTGGGAGGGACAGCAATATTGGTATCGACACGTTATGTTAAATTATGCTACGTTTGGAAACGTTATGTTAGGTCAGGTTAGGTTAGGGTATCTTCGTCTTTTGTGCTTTACTCAGCAAAGCGACCGATTTCTGGGCTCTACTGTATTCTGGCATATTCTGGTTGGCTCCGCGGTGGTCAGAAAGAGCGGTCTTGGCTCGATATGTCAGGTTATGCTACGTTTCGTTTTGTAATGCTCGGTTAGGTTAGACTAGGGCAGCTATGACTTCTGTTTTATAAACTGCTATTCGGCAAAGTTCAGCGCTCCCATTACTACGTTATGCTGAGTTAAGCTACGTTTGCCATGGTTAGGTTAGGTCTGGTAATGTTAGTGTATCAATCACTCTGTGCTTTACACAGCAACGCCGCGGATACCTGTAGTCCTCTGACCTCTAGTATATTCTGCTTGGCTCTGGAGAGGTCAGGAATAGTGGTCAGGGTACGTTAGGTTATGTTATGTTACGTATGGTTAGGCTTGAATAAGTTATATTTGGTCATGTTTTCCTTGACTTTTGTACAACACACTGCTCTTCGGTGTATTTCTACGCTCAACATTGCTCTACTCTACTCGGCTTGACTCTGGAGTGGCCAGAAATTGTGTTCGTGGCACGACAGTTTAACTCATATTACGTTCGGTTAGGCCAGGTTGGGTTAGGTTTGGCTATGATGGTTTTGACTTTGGCGATGTACACTGCTATTAGTTGGATTTCTGCTCTGTGCTGTGCTCTGGTATGTTCTGCTGGGCACTGGGCAAGCCAGAAATAGCGGTCACGGCTCGTTAAGTTTAGTTAACCTACGTTTGATTAGACTTGGTTAGGGCAGGTCAGGTTAGGACATATTTGACTTTTGTGCTACACGCTGCTGTTTGGTGGCTCTCTGCGCTGTACTGCGCTCTAGTATGTTCTGCTTGGCTATTCCAGCAATAGTGGTCTCGGCACGATCGGTTAAGTTCTGATACGCATGATTATGCGTTTGGGGATGTTGGGTTCCGACAGCTTCGTCTTCTCTGCTATAAACTGCAATTCTATTTATTTATGCGCTCTGCTCTCCTCTAATGTGCTCTTCTTGACTCTGTGGAGGCCAGGAATACACCCTGCGGCACGTTAGGTGTTGTTAGATTACGTTTGGTTAGGTTAGGTTAAGTTCAGTTAGGTTTGGATAGCTTTTACTTTTTCCGCAAGGACAGCTGTTAGGTGGATTCCTGCGCCCTGCTCTGCTTTACTATACTTTGCTAGACTCAGGCGAGGCTAGCAGTAGCTGTCGTGGGACATTACGTTATGTTATTTTGCGTTTGGTTATGTTAGCTTGGAGTATGTCTGGCAAGTGTAGCTATAACTTTCTCAGAATAGACTGTTGTTCGGCGGATTCCTGTGCTCTACTGTGCTCCACCATATTCTGCTTGGCTCTGTGGATGACAGCAGTAGTGTTCGCTGGACGATACATTGAGCTATGCTGCGTTTGTTTCGGTTAGGTTAGCTTAGGCCAAGTTTGGTCAGGATAGCTATTAATTTCGTGATATACACTGTTGTTCGGTGGATTTCTGTGATCTGCTGCGCTCTACTACATTCGGCTTGGCTCTTGGGAGGCCAGGTGCAGTGGTTGCGGCACGCTCTGTTGAGTATCGCTGAGTTTGGTTTGCTTAGGTTTGGTTAGGTTAGGATGTGGTATCTTTGACTCTTGTGCAATAAATTGCAATGCGGCGGATTTCTGCGCTATACTGTGCTCTGGTAAAGTCTTCTTGTGTGTGCGGAGACGAGCAGTAGTGGTCTCGGCTCGTTGGTTTGAGTTTAGCTACGTTTGCTTATGTTACGTTTGGTTTGGTTCGGACACGCTACTCTGTCTTTTGTGATGTAAACAGATAATCGGTGGATTCCTGCGCTTTAACGTGCTCTAATGTGTTCTGCTTGGCGCTGGATAGGCCAGCAATGTCTGTCCCTTCACGCTACGTTTGATTGCACTATGTTTATATGGGTAAGGTTAGGCCATGTTACGCCAAGATATGTTTGACTTTTGTGCTATACACTGCAGTGCGTAGCGTTTCTGCTCTCTACTGTGCTCTGGCATATTCCTTATTGCTCCGCGCAGGTCAGGAATGGCGGTCTCGGCACGGGAGGTTGAGCTATGCCACGTTTGGTTATGTTCCGTTAGGTGAGGTTGGGATATAAAAATCCAGGCGACTGTGCTATAAACTTCTATCGTCCGATATCTGCGCGGTACTGTGCTCTAATATTTTCTGTTTGGCTCTGTGGAGGCCAACAATAGTGGTCTCGGTGAGTTACGTTTGGGTAGGCTACATTGGCATATGACAATTTTGGTTACGTAAGGATAAAATACCATATACTTTTGTGCCATTCACCGCTATTCGGTAAATGTCACCGCCCTACTGCGCTCTAATATGTACTTCATGGCTATGGGGTGGCGAGTAATTGTGGTCTCGGCACGTTAGTTTGAGTTATATTACGTTCCGTTCGGGTAGGTTTGGAAGGCTTGGTCAGGATTTCTACGTCTTTTGTGCTATAAACTGCTTTTCGGCGGATTTCTGCGCCCTACATTGCCCTACAGTATTGTGCTTGGCTCTCGGGATGACAGCAGCAGTGGTCGCAGCCTCACGTTATCCTATGCTACGTTTGGTTAGGCTAGGTTAGGCCAGGTTTGGTTGGGGTATCCCTGACTTTTGTAACATTCACTGCTATTCGGTGCATTTTTGCGCTCTACATTGCTGTACTTTACCGTGTTCGACTCTAGGAGGCGATCAATAACGGTCGCGGCACGTTAGGTTGTGTTGGGGTACGTTTGGCTAGGTCATGTTAGGCTATCCGTTGCTAGGATAGCTTAGACTTTCGTGCTATACATTGTTTTTCGGTCGATTCCGGTGATATACTGTGCTCTACTGCATTCAGCTTGGTTATGGGGTCGCCAGGGGCAGTGGTCTCTGCACTTTATTTAGAGATGTGCTACGCTTTTGTAGGTTTGGTTAGGTCAGGCTGGGTTAGTGTATCTGCGGTTTTTGTGCTAGTCACTGCAATGCGGGGGATTTCTGCGCACTACGGGGCTCTAGAGTACTCTGCTTGTCTCTGTGGATGTCAGCAATAAAGGTCTCGTCATAATAGGTTGTGTAAGGCTACGTTTTTGTATTTATATTTGGCTTGGTTAGGAGAGGCTGCCCTCGACGTCTGCGCTATTCACAGCTATTCGGTGTATTTCTGCGCTCTAGTATGCTCCTATGTGCTCTTCCTGGCTCTGGGGAGGCCACCAATATTGGCATCTTCGCGTTGTGTCGCATTACTCTACGTTTGGATAGTTTCGGTAATGTCAGGTTATGTAAGGATATGTTTGACTGTTGTCCTATACATTGCAGTGAGGTGGTTCTCTGGTCTCCATTGTCCTCTAATACATTCTGCTTGGCTCTGCGGTGGAATGCTATAGTCGTCTCGGCACGTTAGGTTAAGCTATGCCACGTTTGGTTATGTTAAGTTTGTTGAGGTTAGGATAGGATAGTTTATTCATCTGTGCTCTAAGCTTCTGTCCTCCGACTTCTGCGCTCCAGTGCGTTCCATTATTATTTGCTTGGCTCTGGTGAGGCCAGCAAAAGGGGCCTGGTCGCATTAGGCTTAGTTATACTACGCTTGCATATGGCAATTTTGAATATTTTTGGATAGAATAGCTCATACTTTTGTGCCATTCAAAGCTATTCGCTGGAATTCTGCGCACTACTGGGCTATAATATGTTCTGCTTGGCTCTGGGGTTGCCAGCAATAGTGGTCCCGGCACGTAAGGCTGAGAAATGTTACGTTTCATTAGGTTAGGTTAGGAAGGCTCGGATGGGATTCCTCTGACCTTTGAGCTGTTAGCTGCCCTTCGGTGGATTTCTTCCCTCTGTATGGCTCTACTATTTTCTCCAGGACTCTGGCGTGGCGAGCAATATTGAGCCCGTCACGATATGTTGAATTACACTACGTTCGGGTAGCTTAGGTTGGGCAAAGCATGGTTAGGATAGATTTGGCTTTCATGCTGTACACTCCTATCAGGTGGATTTCTGTGATCTACTGTGTTCTACTATATTATGCTTGGCTCTGGGTACGCCAGCAGCAGTGGTGGCTGCACGTTACGTAAGGTAATGCTGTGTTCGGTTAAGTTAGGTGAGGCCAGGTTGGGTCAGGATACGTCCACTTTCGTAACATGCGCTGCTATTCGGCTTGCTGCGGCGCTCTACATTGCTCTACTATACTCCGCTCGAACATAGGTTAGGGAGCAATAGTGGTCGCTGCATGCTAGGATGAGTTTGGTTACGATCGGTTAAGTTAGCTTATGCCAAGTTTGGTCAGGATAGCAGTGACTTACGTGCTCTAGACTGTTATTCGGTGTATTTCTGTGATCTAATGTGCTCTACCAGGTTCTGCTTGGCTATGGAGAGGCTAGGAGCAGTGGTCGCTGATCGTTATGTTGTGAAATGCTACGTTCGGTTAGGTTAGGTTAGGTCAAGTTACGTTTAGGTATCTACGGCTTTTGTGTTATTCACTGCAATACGGTGGATTTCTTCGCTATACTGTGTTCTGGTATATTCTGCTTGCCTATGTGGAGGCCAGCAGTAGCGGTACCGTCGTGATAGGCTGTGGAACGCTCCGTTTGTATGTGTTACGCTTGTCCTGGTTAGGATAGACTACTTCGACCTTTGTGCTCTACACTGCTGTTCGGTGCATTTCTGCGCTCTAATGTGCTCTAATATGCCCAGCTTTGCTCTGGGGAAGACAGAAGCAGTGGTCGCTGCGCGTTATGTCGTGATATGCTACGTTCGGTTAGGTTAAGCTTGGTTAGCTTAGGATAGGATATATTTGCCTTTCGTGCTATACACGGCTGTCTCTGGATTTCTGCATTCTACTGTGCTCTAGTACGTTCCGCTTGGCTCTGGGTGGCCAGCAACAGTGGTCCCAGCACGTTACGTCGACTTAGGCTGCGATATGTTAGTCCACGTTTGTACAGGCAAGGATTGGTTATCTTCGACTTTTGTTCAATACACCGCAATGCGGCGGGCTCCTGCGACCTACTTTTCCCTAGTATATTCTGCTTGCTTCTGGGGAGGCCACCAAAAGTGGCCTCGACACGTTAGCTTGAATTAGGTCACGTATGCTTCTCCTACGATCGGCTAGGATAGGAGGGGGTAGCTTTGTCTTTGTACTGTACACTGCAGTTCGGTGGATTTCTGCGCTCTGCTGAGCTCTGGTATTTTCCGCTAGGCTCTGGGGGCCAGGACCAGTGCTCGGGGAATGTTAGGTAGGGTAATGCTTGGTTTGGTCAGGTTACGATTGGTCAGGTTATGATAGGGTAGCCTTTTGCGTAATACAATGTTACCCGGTTGAATTCTGCGCTCTTCTGTGCTCCGGTATGTTCTGCCTTGCTCCGGGAGGCCAGAAATTGTGTCCTCGGCACGTTAGGTAGAAATCGGTTACGTTCTGCTATATTACGCTTGGTTGTGTTAGGATAGAGTATCATTGACTTTTGTGCTATACACTCCCACTTGGTGCATTTCTGCGCTCTAATGAGCTCTGATACTGTCCGTTTTGCTCTTAGGGGGACAGCAAAGGTGGCCCCGGCACGTTAGATTGTGTTAAGCTATGTTCGGTTATATTATGTTTCGTGAGGTTAAAATAGAATAGCCCTGGATTATTTGCTGCACACTGTTCTTCGGGCGATGTTCTGCTTGGCCTGGGGAGCTCAGCAATGGTGGTCTCGACACGTTAGTTTGAATAGTGTTTTGTCTGCTTATGTCGCGATTTTCTAGGGTGGGATAGGTTGGCTTTGACTTTTGTTCTATGCACTGATTTTCGGAGCGTTTCTACTTTATCATGAGCTCTAGTATGATCTGTACGTCTCTGACGTGGCCAGCAATAGTGGTTTCGGCACAATATATTAAGGTATGCTATGTTTGGTTAGACTAGGTAGGTTCATGTAAGGATTTCTTATCATTGACTTTTTTGCTATTCACTGCAATGCAGCGGGTTCCTGCGCTCTTCTGTTCTCCAGTATATTCTGCTCACCCTGTGGATGGCAGCAATAGATATCTTGTCACATATGGTTGAATTTGTTTACGTTTCGTTATGCTACTATTGGCTAAGTTGGGATAGGATAGCCTTGACCTTCGCGCTATACACTGCTATTTGGTGGATTTCTGCGTTCTGCCGTAGTCTAGTATTTTCACATTGGCTCTGGGGTGGCCAGCAATGCTGGTCTCGACACACTGGGTTGAGGTATGCTACGTTTGGCTACGTTAGGGTGCGCCAAGTGCGGTAAGGATAGCCTCTACCACCGTGCTATACACTGATTTTCGGTGGACCTCAGCGCTCTGCCGTGCCCTACTATTTTCTGCTTAGCCCTATTATGGCCGGCAAAAGTGTTCGCGGCACGTTATGTTGAACTTGGCCACATTTCGTTGGATTACGTTAGTCTGGGTTAGGCTCGGGTATCTTTGACTTTTCCGAAATACGCTGCGATTATATGGATTTCTGTGCTCCAGTCTCCTCTAATATGTTCTGCCTGGCTCTGGGGAAGCCAGCAATTGTGGTCGCATCACGTTAGATTGAGTTAGGTTACGATCGGTATATGTTACTATTCGATAGTTTAGGATATGTTAGCGTCGATTTTCGTGCTATACGCTGCTATTCTATAGATTTCGGCACTGCACTCTCCAATAGCATGTTCTGCTTGGGGCTGGCAGCAATAGACGTCTCGTCATGTTAGATTGGGTTATTTTACGTTTGGCTTTGTTAGGATGTGTTTGGTTTGGTTGGTAACAGAGCTCAACCAAACGAGCCGCGACCACTATTTCTGGCTTCGCAAGAGTCAAGCGGAATACAACAGTGTAGAGCAGAGTGCAGATATCCATAGAGTCGCAGTGTATATCAGAAAAGTC
>NW_016908982.1:0-589 GCF_001483705.2 Eufriesea mexicana | reverse complement strand
AAAAGTCGAAGCTGCCCAAACCTAACGCAAACCAAGCTAGCGTAACCAAGCATAGCCTAACTCAACCTAACTCGCCGACACCGCTATTGCTGCCATTCCCAGATCCAAGCAGAACACACTAGAGCGCAATAGAACGTAGAAATCTATCATATATCAGTGTACAGAGCGAAAGATGGAGCTATCTTAACCGAACTCAGCCTAACCAGCCTAACCGAACGTAACCTGACTGAACATAACGTGGCGAAACAACTACTGCTGGTCTTGCTAGAGCCAAGCTGAACATATTAGAGCACTGTAGGGCGCAGGTATCCGCCTAATAGCAGACTATATCTCTAACGCCAATGCTATCCCCTCCTAACCAGGCCATTCGTAGCATTCCCGACCGCGGCATAACACAACTTAACGTTCAGGGATTAGCATTGCTGGCCTCCCCAGACCCAAGCAGAACACATTAGTGGAGAGTAGAACGCAGGAGTCCTTAGAAGCGAAGTGTATATCAGAAATAACGAACCATTCCAAACCAAATCCATGCTTACAGAACATAGCCAAACATAGCATAGCTCAAACTAACGTGCCGAGACCGCTATTG
>NW_016908981.1:0-9879 GCF_001483705.2 Eufriesea mexicana | reverse complement strand
ACAAAAGTCAGAGGTATCCCACCTTAACCTAACCAATCGTAGCATAGCCGACCGTAACCTAACCCAACCCATCATGCCACGGCCACTATAGCTTGCCTACCGAGGGCCAAGCAGAATATAATAGAGCAGACAAGAGCGCAGCAATCCATATAACAGCAGTGGATAGCAGGAAAGTCAAACATACCCAGACCTAATCCAAACCAACATAAACCAGCCAAACGTAACATAACCCAACCGAACGTGCCACGACGACCTTTACCGGTCTCCCAGAGCCGAGCAGAGGCTAGTAGAGCAAGGTAAAGCGCAGAGATCCACCGAGCAGCAATGTATAGCACATAAGTCATAGATTTCCTATCCAAATCTAACCAAACTTAGCATAACCAAAGGTAACATATCCAAACCTAAGGCGCCGAGACCTACATTGCTTACCTCCCGAGAGCCAGGCAGTACGCATTATAGCACAGTAGGTGGCAGAAGACCACCAAATAGCTATGTATAGCGCAAAAGCCAAGGTTACCCTGACTAAGCTGACACTAACCTAACATAAGCGGACGTAACAATGTTCAGCCAAGAGTAACGCGACAATGATTTCTGGCGTCCTCAGAGCCAAACAGAGGGTAGTAGAGCAATGTAGAGCGCAGAAATCTATTGAGTAGCTTTATATAGCACAAAAGTCAAAGCTGTACTATCCTAACGAAGCCAAACCTAAGAAAACCGAACGTAACATAACAGAACATAACGTGCTGAGACAATCATTGCTGTCCTCCCTATAGAAAGACGAACATAATACAGCACAGTAGGTCGCAGGGATCCGCCGAATAGCACTGTGTAGCACAAAAGTCAGAACAATGCTGTCATGACGTAGCAAAGCGTAGCATAGCCAAAGTTAACGTAGCTCAACCTAACGTGCAGGGACCACTATTGCTGGCCTACCCAGGGCCTAGCAGAATATACTAGAGCACGGTAGAGCGCTGAAATCCGCAGCATTACAGTGTATAGCACAACAGCCAAAGTCATACGAACCTACCTGAACCAACCTAGACTAACCAAACTTAACGTAGTGAGCTGTACACTGCTATTCGGTCGACTTCTGCGATCTACACCGCTCTAAAACCCTCTGCTTGTATCTGAGGACACCAGCAATAGTGACCATTGAACACTTGGCAACTCTACGTTCGGTTATGTTAGGTTAGGTTAAGTTTGGTTGGGATAGCTTTAACTTTTATGCTATACACTGATATTCGGTGGATTTCTGCGCTGTACATTACTCTAATATGAACTGCATGGCTCCGGGTTGGCCAGCAATGCTGTTCGTGTCTCGTCAGATTTGGTAACGTTGCGTTCGGTTCCGTTACAGTTACTTAGGCTAGGAGAGGGTGGCCTTGTCATTTTTGCTCTACACTGCAATGCAGACTATTTCTGCGCTCAGATTTGCCCTACTATATTCTGCTTGGCCCTGGAGAGGGCAGCAATCGTGGTCGCGGCACGTCAAGTTGAATTAGTCTACGTTTGGTTAGGTCACGTTAGCTGGGGTTAGGATTGGATAGGCTAGACTTTTCTTCTGTCCACTGCGATTCTAGAATTCTGCGCTCTGCTCTCCTCTTTCTTATTCTGCCTGTGTCTGCAGAGGCCAGCAATAGTTGTCGCGGCACTGTAGGTTGTGTTAGGTTACGTTTGGCCCTGTTAAGTTTGGTCAGGTTTGGTCAGTGTAGCTTCGACTTTCGCGTTATACACTACTCTTTGGTGGACTTCAGCGCTCTACGCTGCTCTGGCATTTTCTGCTTGCCTAAGTGGAGTCCAGCAGTATTGGTCTCGGCACGTTAGGCTAGGCTACGTTACGTCCGGCTAGGTTGGGTTAGGTTAGGTTTGGTAAAGTATGGTTAAGGTAGCTTTGACTTACATGCTATGCACTGTTATACGGTGGATTTCTGCGCTCTACTCTCCTCTAGTATGTTCTGCTTGGCCCTGAGGATGCCAGCAATAGTTTTCGCGGCATGTTAGATTGTGTTAGGTTACGTTTGGTTATGTTACAATTGGTTAGGTTAGGACAGTGTAGCTTTGAATTTTTTCTATACCCTGCTATTCTATGGATTTTTGCGCTCTACTCGCCTCTAACATGACCTGCATGGCCCTGGGTATGCCAGCAGCAGTAATCTCGCAATGTTAGGTTGAAATATGTTAGGTTTGGTTATGTCAGGTTTGTCTACGTTAGGATAGGATTGCTTTCACTTTTGTGATAAGCTCTCATATTCGGTGGATTTCGGCAATCCACGTTGCTCTAATACGATCTGCTGGTCTCTGGGAGGCCAGCAGTATTGGTCTTGGCACGTTAGGCAGAGTTATCGTACTTTCGGTTAGGTTAGGGCAAGATAGCTGAGACTTTTGTGCTATCACTGCTATTCGGCCGATTTCTGCGCCCCGCTGTGCTCTAATATTTTTTACTTGGCCCTGGGGAGGCCGGCAATTGTGGTTCCGGCACGCTGAATTTTGTTACGTTACGTACGTTTATGCGACCATTGGGTATGTTAGGGTAGGATATCTTTAACTTTTGCACTATACACTGCTATTCGGCGGAATTCTACGTTGCGCTGCGCTCTAATATGTTCTGCTTGCACTTGGGAGGCCAGCAACTTTGTCCTCGCTACGTCAGTTTAAACCATGATACGTTCGGTTATGTAACGTGTGGTTTGGTTAGGATGGAATGGCTTCAACTTTTTTGCTATAAACTGCGATTGTATTGATTTCTATGCTCTCCTCTCCTCTAATATTTTCTGCTCGGCTCTGGGAGGCCAGCAATAGTGGTCGCGAGGCGTTGGGTAGGCTAAAGTTACGTTTGGTTATGTTATGATTGGTCAGGTTACTATAGTGTAGCTTCGACTTTTGTGCTATACACGGCTATCCGGTGGACACTTGCTCTCTACAATGCTCTAGTACGTTCTGCATACCTCCGGGGAGTCAGCAATTGTGCCCTCGGCACGTTAGGATGGGTTACGTTGCATTCGGTTATGGCATATTAGGACATGCTCGATAAGGATAGCTTCTACTTTCGTGCTGTGCGCTGTTATTCGGTGGGTATCAGCGATATACTTGGCCCTGCTATATCTGCTTGGCCGAGGGGCGGCCAGCAATGGCGGCCTAGGCAAGTTAGGTCGTGCTATGTTACGTTCCGTTAAGTTATGCTGTGCTAGGATCGGTTAGGGTAGCTCTGACTTTCGTAGTGTACATCACTATTCCGTGGATTTCTGCGTGATATTGTCCAGTACTACGTTCTGCTTGGCCCCGTGGAGGCCAGCAATAGTGGGCCCGGCACGTTGGGTTGTGTTATGTTACGTTTGGTTATGTGAAGGTTGGTTATGTTACAGAAGGATAACTACACCTTTTGCGCTATACACTGCCATTCGGTGGATTTCTGCTTTCAACTGCACTCTAATACATTCTGCTTGGCCCCGGGGAGGCCATCAATTGTGTTCTCGCCATGTCAGTTTGAATTAGGTTCTGTTTGGTCGTGTTACGTTTGGTTAGGTTAGGATAGGATATCTTCGACTTCAGCGCTATACACCGCTATTTAGTAGATTTCTTCTCTCCATATTGCTCTAATGTTATCTGCTTGGCCTCGAGGAGTCCAGCAATAGTGGTCGCGGAACGATAGATTGAGTCAGGTTACGTTGGTTATGTTACAGCTTGCTTGGTTGTGACAGGTTAGCTTTGGCTTTTGTGCTATACACTGCTATTCGGAAGAATTCTGCGCTCTATAGTGCTTTATTGTGTTCTGCTTGGCTCTGGGGATGCCAGCTATAGTGGTCTAGGGTTGTTAGGTTGAGTCACTTTACGTCCGCTTATGTCACGTTTGGTTAGGTTAGGATAGGATAACTTTGACTGTCGTGCTAGGCTCTGCTGTTCTGTGTCTTTCTGCGCTCTTGGTTGCACTACTATAATCTACTCGACCCTGGGGATGCCACCAGCGGCTGTCGTGGCACGATAGGTTGGGGGAGGTAACGTTTGGTTATGTTAGGTTGGGTTAGATTTGAATACGACGTATTTGACTTTTGTGCTATACACTGCTGTTCGGTGGACTTCTGCACTCCACTATCCTCTCATATGCCCTGCTTTGCTCTCGACAGTCTAGCAATAGGGTCATCGGCTCGTTAGGGTTAGTTATTCAACGTTTGTTAGAGTCAGGTTCGGTCCGGTTACGTAAGGATATCTTCGACTTTTATGCCATACAATGCTATTTGGCGGCTTTCTGCGCTCCACCGTGTTCTACTGTACTCTGCTCGAATCTGCGGAGGCCAGCAGTACTGTTCGTGGCACGACAGTCTTCGTTAGGCTAAGTTTGGTAATGTTTCGTTTGGTTATGTTAGGAGAGTGTAGGTTTGTCTTTTGTGCTGTACACCGCCATTCGGTGGTTTTCAATACTTCACACTTCTCTAGCATATCCTGTTCGACACTGGGGAGGCCAGTAATAGTTGTCTCGGCAAGTCGTGCTTAGCTATGAGACGTCTGGTTAGGTTGGTTCGGGTAATGTTAGTGTAGCTTCGACTTTCGTGGTGTAAACTGCTGTTCGTTGGGTTCCTGCGATCTACTGTGCTCCAGTATATTCCACTTGGCTGTGGGGAGGCCAGCAGTATTGGTCTCGGCACGTATGTCTGAGTTAGGTTGCGTTCGGTTATGTTACGTTTGGTTAGGTTAGGGGAGGATAGCTTTAACTTTTGCGCTATACACGGCTATTCGGTGGTTTTCTGCGCTCTACATTGCTCTAATGTACTCAACTCAACTCCGTGCAGGCCAGCAATGACGGTCGTGACACTACAGGTAGAGATACGTTATGTTCGGTCAGGTTAGGTTAGGTTACGTTTGGTAAGAATGGCATCGTCTTTAGTGTTATACACTGCTGTTCGGTGATTCCTGCGCTCTACTATCCCCTAATATGCTCTGCTTGGCTCTGGACAGGCCAGCAATAGAGGCCTCGGCTCGATAGGCTAAGTTACTCTAATTCTGGCTAGGTTAGGTTTGGTCGGATGAGGTTAGGATATCCCTTACTTTTGTGCTACGCACTGCTATTTAGTGGCTTTCTGCGCTCTAAATAGCCCTACTATACACTCCTGGAATCTGGGAAGGCCAGTAGTAATTGTCTCGGCACGTTAGCTTACGCTAGGCTACGTTTGGATTGGTTACGTTTATTTGGGTAAAGTTCGGATAGCATTGACTTTCGTGGTGTAAACTGTTGCTGGGTGGATTTCTGCGCTCTACTGTCCTCTAATATTTCCTGCTTGGGTCTGGGCAGGACAGTAATGGTGCTCGCGCCCGGTTGGGTTGATATATGTAACGTTTGGTTATGTTACGTTTGGTTATGTGAGGGTAGGTTTGCTTTGACTTTTGTGCTACACACTGATATTCTGTGGACTTCTGTGCTCTGCTGTGACCTTATATGCTCTGATTTGCTCCGGAGATGCCAGAAAGGGATGCCGCGAAGCGTTAGTTTGAGTTAGGTCACGTTTGGTTAGGTTACGTTTGTTTCGGTCAGGTAAGGGTATCTTTGACTTTACTGCTATTCCCTGCGATTCTATGGATCTCGGAGGTCTCGTCTCCTCTAATATGCTCTTCATGGCGATGGAGATGCCATCAATATCGGTTCCGGCACGTTAGGCTCGGTTAGTCTACGTTTGGTTATGTTTGGTTAAGTTAGGTTTGTTAAGGATATCTCCGACTTCTCTGCTATACAGTGCAATTTGGTGGCCTCCTGCGTCCTACTGAGCTGAAGTAGATTCTGTTTGACTCTAGAGCGGCCCGCAATAGTGGTCTCGGCGGGCTAGGTTGCATTATGCTGCGTTCGGTTATGCCCTGTTGGCTTGGGTTGGGTATGGATAGCACCGTCTTTCGTGTTACACACTGTTATTCGGTGGAATTCTGCGCTCCACTGTGCAGTACTTTACTGATCTCGAATCTGCTGATGCCAGCAGTAGTGAACGCGGGACGTTACTTTTAGTTATGTTACGCTTGGTTTTGTTACAATTCGTTAGGTTAGGAAAGGGTGGCATCAACCTTTGTGATATACATTGCCATTCGGTGGATATCTTCGCTACACTGTGCTCTAATATGTTCTGCCATGCACAGGATAGTTCTGTCATAGTGGTGTAGGCACGTTGGGTTTGGCTAGCTTCATTTGGTTATGCTTCGTTTTGCTAGGTTAGGACTGCATAACTGCGACTTTTGGGCTATGCACTGCTATTCGGTTGATTTCTCCACTCTTCATTCCTCTATTATACTATGCTGGGCTCTGGGGAAGCCTGCAATTGTAGTCACAGCACGTTAGGCTTAGTTATTCTAGGTTCGGTTTGGTCAGGTTAGGTCCGGTTAGGTTTTGTCCTCATTGACTTTTTTTGCTATACATTACTATTTTGCTGCTTTTTGCGCACTACTGCAATCCACTAAACTCTGCTCGACTCTGCGGGGCCGGCAATAGCGGTCGTGGCACGATAGGTTGAATTAGGTTGCATTCAGTGGTGTTAGGTTAGTTTACATATGGTTGTTGCGGCTTTTGCGTTATACACTGCTATTCGGTGGACATCTGCGCTCTGCTGTGTCCTAATGTATTCTGAATAACTGTGGGGAGGCCAGCAATGGAGGTCTCTGCTCGTTAGATTTGATTATTCTACGTTCGGTTAGGTGAGGTTGGGTCAGGTCAGGTTTGGATATCATTGTCCCTTGTGCTATACACTGCACTTCGGTGGTTTCTACGCTCTACTGTGCTGAAGTATGTTCTGCATGGCTCTCCGGAAAGTAGTAATGGTGGTCTCTGCACGTTAGCTTGGGATAGAGTACGTTTGGCTAGGTTACGTTAGCATTGGTTGGGTTTGGTCAGCATCGACTTTTCTGCTTTACACTGCGATTCTTTGGATTTCTGCGCTCTACTCTTCTCTGTTATGCACTGCTTGGATATGCGGAGGCCAGCAATACTGGTCGCGGCACGATAAGTTGAGTTAGACTGCGTTTCGTTAGGTTAGGTTTCGTTCGGTTAGGTTAGGATGGCTTCGACTTATGTGTTCAACAAGGATATTCATTGGACCTGTATGCTCTACTGTGCTCTAGTATATTCTGCTTGTCTCTGGGGAAGTCAGCGGTAGTGGTCTCGACACTTTGGGCAGAGTTATGTTACGCTTGATTTGGTCAGGTTTGGCTGGATATGTTACGCTTGATTTGGTTAGGTTTGGCTGGGTTTGGTCATTATGTCTTTGACTTTCGTGCTGTACACAACATTTCGGTGGACTTCTGTTCTCTGCTGTGCTGCAGTATGTCCCGCTTGGCTCTGGGATGGAGGCAATAGTGGCCTCTGCGCGATGTACTGAGATCGGTTACGTTTCGTCGTGGTAGGTTAGGCTAGGATAGGTATGAATTGCTTTGACGTCAGTGCTGTACACTGCGGTTCGTTACATTTCTGCCCTCTACAGTGTGCTACTATTCTCTGATCGGCTCTGGGGAGGCCAGAAATAGTGTTTGCCGCGTTAGGTTGAGTTAAGTTGCGCTTATTCCGGGTTAGTTACGTTGGGTTAGGCAGTTACAGCCTTGAATTTTCTGCTATACACTGCTATTCCGTGGATTTCTGCGCTCCAATTTGTCCTGCTATAATCAGCTTGGCTCCGTCGAATGCCAGGAATTGTGGTCATGGCATGTTAGGTTTGTTTACGTTACGTCTGGTAAGGTCACGTTAGGAAATGTTTGGTTATGGTAGTTCTGATTCTTGTGCCATGCACTGCTACTGGGACGAAAACTACGCTCTACTGTGCTCAGAACTACTCTGCTTGGTTTTGGGGTGGCCATCGGAGACTCTCGCGGTAGCATACGCTGACAGGTGCTACGTTCCGCTTGGCGAGGTTAGGACAAGTTGTGTTTGGATATCTTTGACGATTTTGCTGTACACTACTATTCTGCTCATTTCTGCGCTCCACGGTTCTCCACTATACCCTGATTGTCTCATGGGATGGCAGCAATTGTGTTCGCGGTACGGTAGTTTGCGTTTGGTTACGTTTGGCTGTGTCCGGCTCGGTCGGGTATTCGGGTTAGGTCAGCACTGCTTAGACTTTTGTGCAATGCACTGCTATCCTGTGGCTTTCTGTGTTCCACTGCGCACTACTATATTCGGCTTGGCTCATGATATGAAAGGAATGGTTTTCGCGGCACGTTAGGTTGAATTATGTTACGTTCGGTTTTGCTAGCTTAGGCCAGGCGTGGTTATAGTAGCTTTGAAGTTCGTGCTATCCGCTGCCATTCGGTGGGTTCCTGCGCTCTACTGTGATCTACTATACTCTGCTTGGCACTGCTGATGCCAAGAATAGTGATCGCGGCGGGTTAGGATCAGTTATGTTACGTTTGGTTATGATATGTTGTTTAAGGTTTGCTTAGGATGGCTTTGAAATTTGTTCCAGAAACTTCTATTTGGTGCGCGCCTCTGCGCTCTGCTGTGCTCTAGTATGTACTGCTTGGCGACGAGGAGGCCAGAAATCGTGGCCGCGGCACGTTAGTCTGAGTTGGGCTGCGTATGGTTAGGTTATGTTAGCATGGGTTATGTTTGAATAGCTTTGACCTTTACGCTATACACTTCCATTCTATAGACTTCTGCGCTCCACTCTCCTCTAATTCGTTCTGCTTGGCGTTGGAGAGGCCAGCAATAGTGTTCTCGGCACGTTAGGTGGGGTTATATTAAGTTCGGCTATATTAAGTTTTGTTCGGTTAGGACATGGTAGCTCCGACTAAAGCGCTTTGCACTGCGATTCTATTGATATCTGCGCTCTGCTCTCCTCTGATATGCTCTGCTTGGCTATGGGGAGGTCAGCAATAGTCCCGTAGGCACATTAGGTTTTGTTATGTTCGTTTGGTTATGTTACGCTTTGTCAGGTTAGGTCAGGATATCTTTGAATTTTATGCTTTACACTGCAATGAGGCGGATTTCTGCGTTTTACTGTGCTCTAGTATTTTCTGGTTGCCTCTGTGGAAGTCAGCTGTAGTGATCTAGGCACGTCAGGTTGGGTTAGGTTACGTTTCGTAGTGTCATGTTTGGCTAGGTTAGGCTAGGATAGCTACGACTTTTGTGATATAAGCTGCTACTCGGTGGATTTCTGCACCCTACTGCATTCTAATTGGCTCGGCTTGTCACTGTGGAGGCTGGCAATAGTGGTCTCGGTACGTTAGTGCGAGTTATGTTACGTTTGGTTAGGTTAGGTCTGTTTGCGTCTGGTTGGAATGGCTTCGACTTTTCTGCTGTACACAGCCATTATATGGGCATCTGTGTTCTACTCTCCTCTAATATGCTCTGCAAGGCGATGGGGACGCCAGCAGCAATGGTGTACGCACGTTAGGTTGGATTAGGATGCATTCGGTTATGATACGTTTGATTAGGTTTGGATAGGATAACTTTGACTCTTGAGCCATACACAGCTATTCGGTGGATTTCTGTCCTATATGTTACTCTACTGTACCCTGTTCGACTCTGAGGTAGACATCAAGAGCGGTCGAGTCACGATTTGTTATGTTATATTACGATTGGTTAGGTTACGTTTTGTTAGTGTAGGATATGATGGCTTAAGCTTTTATGCTATACTCTGCTACTCGGTGCATTTCTGAGCACTGCCGTGCTCTAATATGCTCCGATTGCCTCTAGGGAGACCAGCAATATTTGTCGCGGCACGTTACGTTGTGTATGGCTATGTCAGTTTCGGTTATGTTAATTCGGGTTAGGTTTGGGTATCATTGACTTTTTCGCTGTACAACGCGTTTCTATAGATTACTGCACTCTACTTGCGTCAAATACTCACTGCTCGACTCCGTGGAGGCCAGCAATAGTGGTGGCGGCACGTTAGGTTTTGACCGGATACGTTTGGTAAT
>NW_016908980.1:1730079-1736400 GCF_001483705.2 Eufriesea mexicana | reverse complement strand
CGCAGCACGGCCTGTCACGCGCCCGCACTTTCGGCACTATTATACGGCACTGAGAACGCGAAATGCGAAAAAAATCACCAAACTCGTTAGAGGACAATTCATTCTACGGAGATAGATGAAGAAAATCTGGTCCAGAAGCGAAACTTGGAAGAACGAAATCAAAAAAGTCTATTACGCAGTACGACCTGTCACGTGCCCACACTTTCGGCACTATTATACGGCACTGAGAACGCGAAACGCGAAGAAAATCACCTATCTCGTTAGAGGACAGTTCACTCTACTGGGATCAATGAAAAAAATCTGGTCCAGCGGCGAAGTTTCGTAGATCGAAATCAGAAGAGTCTATTACGCAGCACGACCTGTCACGCGCCCGCACTTTCGGCACGTTAAAAAAGTCTATTATGTAGCACGATCCTTCACCCACTTGCATTTTCGGCATTATATTTCGCGACTGAACTGCCGAAGTCGGAATGACGGTTGATACACTAGGTAGAGAAAAGCCTAGTCTATCCTATTATGCCGAGAAAACATAATCGGAAGTCTAATCTTGGAAATATAAGTGAAGAAACTAAACTGTGTAGCATGATTTTTCAGGCACTGATTATTGTCAGTTTATTTCATATGTGCACTATACCACCGAAGAGATATTCACAGTTATTAATCTTGATCTTCATAAGCTTCTTATAAGTTCTTAAACTTCTGTCCTATTCGTAAATATTATGATAATGTTTAAAAGGTTACCCACAACTGTAATGGTACGAACTAATATCTGACACGTCGCGTTATTTTTCTCAAATGTATATTTCTTCAGTTATAGTAATTAAAACGTTAATTAGCGATATCACGACTACACAAAACCTTTGGAAGAAATCTTTAATATTTCGCTTTGACGCACGAGAATATTCCACCATTTGTTACCGGTACGCCGCTTTGCCGCCAACTGGAAGTTGGCTGCGGCCGGATATGTCACGTATTTTGTAGCGGGAAAATTCTGCGTCTTTGAAATAGCTTTGCGCAAAATATCAAACGATGTCTCTTATATTTATTAATATCAATGAAACGAAAATAAATATATTTCTGTTATAAAAATGATAAATTTCTACTACAAAGACGTTATAAATTAATAAAATTAATTATAACGTTAGTATCAAACAGATAACATATGATAATATGTATTATACATTACTTACATAATTTGATACATGAACATTGTGACCACCTTTATTGAACATACTTCTTGAAAACGTTAGTTTCTAGTGAATACGTAGTTAAAACCATTTAGTCAGACTTATCCAAAGAAAGTATGTATCACTCGGTTATAATAAAGCTACAAATATTTTTCCTATTGCTAATAAGATGGATTTATGTTCAGTTTGAAGTATACTTATGACAAACTTAAAATGTTATTGTTAAAATTAAGAGTGATTAAATAGTACTTTTAGTAAAACAGTTTACCTAACTCATGCTGTGATGGGTGGGAATAGTAGAACAATAAAACGATATAAATAACTATCACACAATCTCTTCCCTTCTATTTATTCTCTTAACACCCGCATAAAGCTTTTCATATTCTTTAACAAATTTGGGCCCCTCAGTGATGTAGTTAGACAATTAGCATTCATTTCTTTATCTGGTGCATAACAAATTTGTAGGTTCTTAGTTTTTACTAAATCCCTTATATAACAACATTTTTCTGTGTAAAAGCTTAGATTTAATTTTGTACATTTTTCAATTCAAGACAATTTATTAACTCAAAACAATACACACCCTCAAATATCTTATTACCCCCTTCCATCCATTCATGCCCATCATTTTAGGAACATGATAAAACTATGATAAACATCCTACTGCAAATGAGATGTTTGGCTAGACATAAGTATTCAAATATATGAATTTCCCTAATAATTCTTGATATGTGTTTATCCTGGATTAAGCTATATAGCTGTCTGACCCTTTTCCTATAAGAGAAAGAAAAAAATAATCACTCTCCAATAATCATCAGTAGATAAGATGTACCTTTTACCTCCTTTGGACACTGACTTTATTGGTCCAATCAAGTCCATGTGTTACAGCCCCATTCAATTTCACATAGCACTTATTCTTCACCTAATCTTTTTCTGGTCAGCATATTCAATATGTATTATTTGGTACATATCCTGAAAATATTTGTAAGTTTTTGCTTCAAGTTTGTGTACTAAACCAACAGAAAATGCTAACAAATTTTTTCATATACCTTATGTTTGGCTTTCTCTCTTGCTAAACCTCATAAGGAGTTTTGGATGGTCAGCTAACTTTGTTCAGTTTTTTATATGGACAGCTGTACTCACTGCTTCTTCCCAAAAATACATTGGCAAATTTGAATGCATCATAAGTGCTTTTGTCATCTCTTTGATGGATCTGTTCTTCCTCACAGCAACCCTATTGCATTACGGTGTCCTTGCTGGACTGAAATCATGTTTTATTTCTTTTTGATTTAAATAAACTTAGAAGTCTTGTCTCTCAAACTCACCTCCATTGTCTAAGCATATAAGTACTTCTCAACTTCTTGACAGATTGATTTTCTTTAAATGTTACCAATATTTTTATTTCCTCAGCCCTCTGACCCTTTTCCTATAAGAGAAAGAAAAAAATAATCACTCTCGAATAATCAGCAACAGATAAGATGTATCTTTTACCTCCTCTGGACATTGGCTTTATTGGTTCAATCAAGTTCATGTGTCACAGCCCATTATTTTTGCTGTTTTATAGTTTCCAAGTTCCTATGGATATTTCTACAGATTTTTGGCATAAAGCAACATTCACAGTCTATACTCAAAATTTATCTTTACTTTTCATAACTATTACCAATTATTCATTCTCCATCCCTTCAATGATCCTCATATTTGCATGTCGATACCACACATCTTTCTTTGTTGATATATGCTGCCTCTTTTTTGTTTCTTCATTCCACATAATATGCATTTTCTCTCCTTATAGCTTCCATTTGTACTTCTCCCTTTTCTTTATATACCTCAGCTCCATTATTCTGAAACTTAACACATCAGCGATGACCAGTAATTTTGACTACTGATATTAATATTTATTCTGATCAGAACTACAACATACTTTTTAATCTCACTGTATTCTCTATATCTTGTTATTACAAGAGGTCATCACCTAAATTAATTTTATTCTCTTTTGTCTGCCTAAACCATCTCCCTTTTCTGAACGTTTCATCATCAAATATTTTTATTTTGTATGTCATATAATTACCCGACCTGGAATCCAATAAACCTTAGATATTTAGCAATGTCATACCTTATATATTTGTATTACTGCTTCAATTTTTTCTCACTAGAAAAAATAATTTTTAGCACCTAATCACTCTATGCTGGTGACATTCCTCTACTCCAACATTTTTCTCCTGTTGCATATGCCTGTTCATTTCAACAGAGTATTATCTTCTTAAAACCAGGCTCTGCGATCACTAATAAAAGATAGAAAAACAATGGCTTATATCTTACAATATTTATTTACAACTTAAGGTTATTTTAATACAAAGACTTACATTCTTTTGCGTGATGCAGGCAAACCTCCATGGACGCAACAATGCTTTCTGCGTTTCTTAACCATTTTTTTCTCATTTCCCATACACTCTCCTGTACACTTAGAGAAAAATTAATAAATTACACAGTTTCTGTGACTAATTTATTAACTTTTATAATTGCGTTGTAAAGGCGTACCCTTGCAGACTTACCATGTGCCAAGTAAAGAAACGAATGCTGATTGTCCAGTTAAAACCACTGTTTGGGCTAAACTTATTAAAGAATGTAGAAAACTTTATGGGCTTCTTAAGTGAATAAGAAGGGAAGAGAATGTGTATTAGTTATTTATTGTCGTTTCATTATTTTATTTATTTCGTCCAACACGTCACGACTTCTTCGTTTATTCTGTGCTCCTGTTGCTTTCTCGAGCTTCGAGTTCCAAATCATAGATGGCGTTGATCGCAAGTCTTTCTGATTGGCGGTACCTCAGCGGTGTTTCCGCCAATCAGAAAGACTTGCAATTAGCGCCATTTATGATTTTAGACCCGAAGGTTTGAAAAGTAATAGGAATATAGAAGAATTACAAATTACCAAGTTTCCAGGATTAATTTGTGAACTTTTATAATTGCATCGTATTGGTGCGTTCTTAAAGAAGTTTCAATGTTATTTTAGATACAAATTTCTCCCTAATTAATTAATTATTAATAATTATTACGCGGAGTGTTTGAACTAATGCCGAACATACTGACAATTTTTCGTTGATTACTATCTTCTATGCAATTAATTTGTGATATTCATGGACTCAATACGGGAACAATATTCTAGCGTATATTCTCATACTACTTTTATTCATATTTTGCTTCTAGTTTTGTTCATTATTAAATATTTTAACGAACAATCATGGCGTCCGTTGTTACCAAATTACGCCCGCCTTCAAATAAAAATAATGACAAACTAATTGGCATCAATTTATTTTCGAAAATTATATAAGAATGTTGCTCGAGGATTTAAGCTTTCCGATGCAAATATAAAAGTTCGTAAATTAATCGTAGAAACTTGGAAATTTGTGATTCTTCACTGTGGCGTCGCTTCTGTCCTTTTCTAACCACTTGCTATCTTTGTGTATCGCGTGACGATGTTTAGACGACCTCCTCCCGCATTCTATATTCCTGGTACTTTACAGAGCTTCGGATCCAAAATCATAGATGGCGTTGATCGCAGGTCTTTCTTATTGGCTACCTTAACGTCAATCAACGATTTGCACTACCCTTAGAAAAGGATAGCGAATGAAGATTCACCAATACGATTGACTTGAAAGGAAAATCATTAAATTATTCAATTTCTATGAACAATTTATGAACTTTTATAATTGCATCGTGAAAAGGCACCTTTCAAGAACTTTCTAATATTATTTTAGATATAAACTTCTCTTCAATTAATTAATTATTAGTAATTATTGTTCGGAATGTTCGAATTGTTGCCGAAGATCTCAATAGTTTGTCATTAATAACTATCTTTCATGCAACTAATTTATGAATTACATTCACGCATTATAAAAACAATATCCTTAGTAATATTCCCATATAATTTGTGTTCACAGTTTACTTCTTGTTTTGTTTGTAATTAAATATTTTGACTGACAATCGTGCCGGATATTATTATCAAATCGCGTTCGCCTTCAAATAGTTATTAATAACAAACTAATTAGCCGCAAATTACCTTTAAAAATTGCATGAGAATGTTGCCCAAAAGTACAGCTGTGCGGTGCAGCTATAACAGTTCATAAATTAATCGTAGAAACTTGGAAATTTGTGATTTTTTCTACAGCGTCGTCTCTATCCTTTTCTAACCGCTTGCATAAGGAGCATATCAAATTTATATTATGAAGATCAGAATGTCATCACGTTTTCTCAGTTCTTTATGTAGCGTCATCTTAAGGATTATACACAATAAATTTGGCATTAAAACACTAAAGAGGGATATGTCGTTTGTGCCGGACTAACTATAACTATTGTTATCGTTAACAATAGGGTGCAGAAAAAATAGAAACTATCTTTTTTTTATTTTTTATTTATTTTCCTTGCAGTGAAATTATTATAACGGGTATACAAACGTTTTTAGGCTACGATGTAGATAATTTCAATACAATTTGGTAAATACATTATGGAAATATAATTACAAATAAATAAATAGAAATAAGCGATTTTCGATTAGGCGAATATAACGTTGACAGAAAATCAGATTGATAGAATTCCGAAAAAGTGACGTCAATATCCATGGATTGTATCAATAAAAATTTTGGGTATGTTTTATTTCCAAAGTTCAAAGGAAACTTTGAAAATTTATGAGATAGAAAATATCTTAAACTTTGTGCGTAGCTCTTAGCTTGGTATCGTTTCCCAAAGAATTCTCTTTAGAAAACGATACCAATTACCAGGTCTCACCACGTGGAGGTGGCTACGCATCGAGACCCGGACATGCGCCCTAATGGCGCAACCTACTGGCACCATCCGTATCAAAGATATCCTAATCTAACTTGGAGCGAAAGAAGTTAAGCGACTCTACAGACACCTTACTAAATTTCGTGTCTTACAAAGGGAATTCGATTCAGTATACTGAAACTCTACTGTCGCAACGCTAAGATATTTTCAAGTTCCCATAAAAATAGGGAATGAAATATCAAACACGCGAGCAAATAGAAAATCGCGACGCGCCCGAACGAGATCGCGATTATTCGAAAGACCGACTAGCCTAGGCGATGTACTCCCGTGTACAGAGATAACTTCATACCTCGGCA
>NW_016908980.1:1698727-1727654 GCF_001483705.2 Eufriesea mexicana | reverse complement strand
GGCGGTTGCCGGCCAAGACAGACACTTCGCATCCCAGCCACACGGGGTAGAACTTAATCATCCCTGTGGTCTAACCGTAGATGGTACTAGTCCGTCAGCCAGCATGTGCCCGAGCCCCAGTCGCGTACGACTTAGGCAGCGGACCGCCCGGTCGAGGTTAGAAGACGCACTGATTCGAGGGGGTCACCCTGGAACCCGATGCATGACGAGATTGACAGTGGTTGGAAATGAGTGTCGGAGACGAGTCGTGAGAATGACTTACGCGGCTGGAGTTGTCGAGTACACGGGAAGTACGTCGCGTAGGTTAGTCGGTACTTAGGAACGATCGCGATAATCGCGAGAACAATTAAGTTCTATTTGGTAACGAGAGGGATAAGGGAATGTATATATCCGCTCCAAGTTAGGTGGCTTACCTTTGAACGGATAGCGCGCACATGAGACTTAGTCTAGTGATCTATCTTAGACCAACTTATAACTACTTAGGTCTAAATGCAAATCTGGAACAATTTGAAAACCTAAAAAGAAAATATATAAACCTGAAAAGAAACAGATTAGTAAATGATTAGTACAACATAAACAAATATAATAAACAAAGTAAAACATAACAAAAGCGAAATGAATATAAACCACAATGATCAACCAAATGGAAGGAACAATCCAACGATGAGATATAAACATCCCAACGATGTGACATAAAGAACCCAACGACGAGACATTCGAATATTATACGAAATATTCGAATTGTCAGATAAAAATAAATAAAAACGAAAAAATATTACCTGAAAGAAAAAAAAATAGTTAAAGCCTGGAAAAAGAAAAAATAATTAATGGCTGAAAAAAAAAAAATTAATAGCTGTAAACAAAAAAGAAATCATTAGTAAATTGTTTAATGGGGTGGGGGGACCAGCCCCAACCTCACTTCGAATCCCTACCCCTCGCGCACAACGAAAATTTAGATGTTACACTTCCGAAGTCGAACCGACAAATGATTTATGCCGCGTCGCGTCGCTCCTTATATAGCCGCTGATCGGCCGAGCCCCCCACCCCGATCGCAAATTTTTGGACTTTACCGATTCCATTATTAATTATTTTCTCGTCTTAATAGCCAATAATTTATTAATTTTTTCACTTCTATTGTAAATTTACGTTATGAATAATTTGTTAATAACAATATTAATTTGTTATTAACAATCAGTGTAATAATTGATAAACTTTTTACAAGTTATAGCTATATTTTTTTATACAAGTACACTGTGCATTCAAGTAATAGCCGGTAATTTATTAATTTTTCGACATTTATTATAAATTTGCGGGGTAAACAATTTGTTATTAACAATATTTATTGGTTATTAATAATAAATTTGATAATTTATAAACATGTTTTATAAAGTAAAAGTACATTCACATTTCTATAGTATAAATTTGCATGCCACGTATAAGTACGTTAAGTTATTTTTATTTCCTCTGTATTTATCGCTAAAATGAAGCATTACACGAAGATTAAAAATGTTAGAAGTTTTATTCCCATCCTAGAAGTTAAATGGAAGATGATTTTGAACAATGCAATTTTTCTCCAGTATCCTTACCGACTGTTTAATATAATACTAACCTACCCCTGTGAAATCAAATTTAATTTGTAACCAGTCGATTCTTATTCCCCGAGTTTTTACTTTTTACACCTTCTTTTTCAGATTACTTGAGAATCCTTGAGAATCGCAGAGTGCGCTATCATTTTCTCTCGTGTCCCGTATCATCGATAAATCAAAGAAACGCGTTGTCGCGATACAGAAACTAATAATAAGTTCAATCAAAGAGAAGACGACGAATATTTTCAATCTTCCTGCTCCCGTAGGAAACGCTAATTCCGATCTTCGCTGAACATAATTAACCAAGGGCAAACCAAGCTAATCGAAAACGGGCACGAGAATCGCGCTCATATCTCGGCGACGATTTAAGAGCTTTCACCGCGCCAAGATGGCGAAAAAATAAAAGCTGGTAGAGCCGAAAGTCCTCCTCTGGTAGGAGGGTTAACGAACCTCTTATCGGCGATAAATCACGCGGGATTACGGCAGCCGCCTAATTACCCCTACGCGAAAGATTCTCGTAAATCAGCTCGGCTAGTCCGCATCACGAATACGATATTCACGCGACACCTTGGCTCGCCGGCAAACAGGAAACTTGCTGCGGTGGCACTTGACCCTCGCGCACCCCCCATGTATATACTCGCCGATATATCTGCCGATAGATCTGGCGACGTAACCCCAGGGGAGCCTGTCAGGGGTGTACAGGGTACAGCTGGTATGTGTGTTAAAGAGTAGAAATGATCAGATACGAGAAGCTGATATCGGAGATCGTGGAAATCTTTCGAGTCATGGACGTCGAGGAGGGAAACGAAGAAGCTGAAAAAGAAGAATACGGGGTGAGAGGTCGAGAGAGGTCGAAAGGAGTTGAAAGAATAGGAAAAAAAGAGACGAGACACGTGGTGGTGTTGGTGGTGGTGGTGGTGGTGGTGGAAAGGGGTTGAGGGTGTTGGCGAGAAAAAAAGGATGAAAACCCAAGGAAGATAAAAAGGGACGTCAGAGGATGCAAAATGCTGACTGCTGGGATCCCGCGACGGCGTTTCTCGAGGAGCACTCGGGGTCAATCAAATAAAACCGAAGCAAAGGAGAAAAGCGAACAGAGAAGAGCCAGACTGCGAGATATTGAGAGCAAAAAAATAGGAAGGAAAGAAGCGTAATGTTTGGAGATTGCGGCAACCTTTTATCGCAGTTTTGCAAAATATCCGGGCCGCCATCCAAAGGTTCTTGCCTGATTCCGAGACGAGTCGAATAGGGATGATGAATATTTCGACTCTTTCGAGAGTACGGGGGTGCCGTTGAATAGGGAATGCGGTGACGGTTAGGAAAGCATATCGAGGGGATTAAATTTAACATCGTATGAAGAATTAATTTCGATGATTTTCCAGGATTAATTTTAAACAGGGTTACTAATTGAAATTACTCGTTGGAGAATTATTCTTTTGTAATGCCGCTGTTTCGTTATAGTGTGCGGCATCTGTATCGATGATCTACTACGTTTTAGATCGGTCTTACAATTATAATCGTTAAAATTTGAGAGATATAATATTGGTAGATATAATAGCACTTTCCAAGCATCGAGGAGTATTATTAAATAATTAAAAATGAATTTAATTTTTATTCGTAGGAGGGTTTTACTCAAAAGAAGAATGTTACCTTCGAAAGATAATTAGGTTTCCCTATCTATGCTTCAGTACGATACGTGATTTATGTGGCAGAAGTTATTGCAGATTTCCGCTTTTTCTGCAAAGGATACGTCGATATCCAAACTTTCCAAATAGACTGTCCAACAAATTTTAACTTTTTCTCTAATCTGTAATATCCAACAGATAATTCTCGTAGAACTTATTTCCTCGAACGCGAATCCGTAATCGAGATTACTCTATCACCCACGGTTTTCGAAAAATCTGAGTCTTTCGATTTTTATCTAAAATGAAATATTACTTAAAAATAAGAACTTAGGAGGTCTTACAAGTTAGGTAAAAGTATCTGCAGTTTATCGATGTCAATAATTATAATTATTCCTGCTTCTGAATAATTCTAATTGGTCATCGAAGTTTAAAAATAAGCCTCTGTGCGTACTTTCAGCGTGTGTTCTTGCATTTTTAAAGATCTTTATCTGACACGAATTTATTAGACAATAGCGTGTTGTGTAAGCTGGTTTGAAGAAAAAGCCATGGAGCAAAATTATCGAAACAGTTTTCATTTTGATTAAATAGAGAAAATATTCGTCGGTAACGTGTATGCGAGGTTTTACCGCCAAGCAGCCAATGGTCACTTCTCTAATCTCGACTGTACCTTAGGTACGCCTAATCCCAGTATCAAGTGTAATGTGGCAAACGTATAACAATGTACGAAAAGGAAAAAAAGATAGGAATAACAATACAAATAAAAATGCAAATAAGTTCAAAGGAAATAGCTAGAAAGAAAAATTATTATCAAATTGTTTAAGGGAGTGAGGTGTGGATGGGGTAGTAACTCCAACCTCACTTCGGACTCTCATCCCCTTCCGCTGAAACAACGCAAATGACGTTAAACGGAATATTTTCCTAGAAGGGTAAACAATTTTTATTTCTTCAAAATTTCCCACATATCCGTGATTTTAGCTGCTTTCACTTCGCCCACGTATCAACAGAATTCGGGACTTTCTCTCCGGTCGACAAACCTTGTTGCGTATCAATGTCTCTGGACAATAAACTTATGCAAATATTGAGACACTCTACGCATTCGATAATAGAAGAGATAAGAAGTAAAACTTTTTCCAGTTAATACAGTCCGTGTATAAAATTACATGTTCCATTATTTATCCCATTCCGAATAATCTATAATTTTAATTTCTATAAAAACATTTGAAAAAGAGCGAGAAATTTCCTGTTAATAATTTTACTTTCAATAATACGCGAATATTATTCGTACATTTATTAAAATTTTCGTAACACAATTTTTGGATACATTTGTAAAACATCTGTTAAACGTATTTACCCGTTATTTTCTTAAATTTTCCATCATTTGCTCATTTGTTATTCGAGAACTGTAATTGTAGCTGCTGATCTCGTAGCTCAGCAATGCAAGCAGACTACTGAAACAAGTAGTCCCTGGCCTATCGATGCAAGCTAATGAAGCAACTGCTTCCTTGCGCCTTCGTATTATCGTTCATCTGTAATCGAATAGAAATGTACCGAGCGAAAGCAAATGAAGCAATGCGCAACCTTTCGCAAGTGTATCCGCAATTATGCATGCATCTGTAACTGGAACTCCATTTAAATGCTAAAACTCATGGACTCTGTTCTTTCTCAACTCTAAACAAACGATTGCATTCGCTTTCAACGACACACCAAAGAATCGCGTTTGTTCTACGTTTCTTTTTTCGGTGACAGAATCTTTTCTGCTCCTCTTCGAACAACGTGGCCATATATTTCAAGCGTCTTATGCAACGAGCATGCTCTTTCTCCGAGATAATGCAAGCTTCTCGCTTAAAGAAAGAATTACAAACAAGAAGGAAGCGTAAAATTCTAATGAAGCATGAACTCTTTTAATTAGAACGCAACATCAATTTTTCACGCTTCAAGATAACGTTTTGTATCCCACTCGTGAGCAATTTCGTAATACAAAACGGTCGATTAAAATCGAATAATTTTGACACGAAGCAGACACGAAATTTTGCTTATGTGCGTTATGAATAACGACAGTATTTTGATAGCCGAGTATTATGGTGCAAAAATAGATTATCACGAATGATTAGAGTAATTAAAAATCGTACCAAACCGATACCATTTTTTCCACGCTTTCTGCCGATGTCCTAATTTACATACTCGATTATTTCACAGCGCGCTTTCTTCCTTTTCCTTCTCTGTTAAGACGATTATATCTGTTCGAGGAGACAGATTTCACAAGAGGAAAAGAAAGCGATCCGTTTGCTGTACCTCTGTTTGCGTTTCAATTAGTCTTTGTTACCGATAAACGAGGAAAGAAGAGCCGCGATGTCGATACCAGTCGTGGTGCCAAATTTTCACTCGTCGGAGTTTCTAAAGGCATCCTGATGCACTTTCGCAACTTTCCACGAAATATATGCCTACGCATATAATTCTCTTTCATGATTCTCGGAAGCTTTAGTAGCTCGACGAGCGAAAGGCGAAGCACGCGATCGATTCCGATTATCACAAATTAATTTAGTCGCTTCTTAAATTAATGCAAACTCTTCGCGAATGTCTCCCATGATTGCGACATTACTTTACACTCTACAGTCCTCTACGATGTCTAATCTTGTCGGTTTCTGTTTTCTTATTAATCTTTTTAATCGTTAGAAGCCAATCCGAGAGAGATATGCCTAATCGTCTACTTGAAAATGTGAACAGCCATAAATATACAAATATTCGTATAAAAAACGAATATAAAAGCGATTAAAGCTAATTCAAGGACCCCGACGTCATAAATACCGTTGATAATAACACACGAGCACGTGTTTCCTAATAAGACAAGTCACACGTAAGAAACCGGTCTCTTACTCATTTATCGTTTCAAGTTCGTCAGCCGATTTCTATCCAACGAATCGAAATTATCATAATCGCGACAACCACGCGGCATTTCTTCGAAAGTGATCGCGTTGCCGTCAAAACACGCAAGAAATGCCAACAACCTTAACACCCCGTTCCCGTTCATCGTCCTGTTACCTGCGATAATCGGTGATGCTTCCGCGAAACTCGCTCAGCTCCCCTCCAATCTATCCATGGGTCTCCTAATTCTCTAACGAGCATCGACAGGTGAAAAAGGTGGGAGCTGGACGAAGGACAAGGCGGCACTCGAAGAATCACCGTGCACACGATCAGTTCTCGTATCGCCGCGGCCACGACGAAACTCTGACATTGCGATATGCTCGTGTCGACGTTCAAATCGTCGTTATTTCTATTCGCCGTTCTCTACCTCGGGGTCCTCGGCACGGTGAAGAAGGAACCGCGAGGTCCGATCCAAGAAGCGATCCAAAATGGCATCGCGATGCAGTACAGTCGGGAAAATTGCGTGTGGAAACGCGGAAACGACAGAGACTCGTGTCCCGATCCTGATGTCCGGGTCTTCCTTTACACGTATGATCGACCAAGGCGAGAACTCGACGCCAGGCAGTCGGACTGGCTGCGCCAGGACTACGACCCGACCAAGGAAAACATTCTTCTCGTACACGGATACGCAGGTGCATGGATATTCGATGTTTGCTAAGTTCCTTTCATCCGATGTCATATTACCATCCTCGAATGGTAGAAAGGAGGATCAGCGTCGTGACGAAGCTCGTTGGAGTGACACAGGAATTTTCCGATTATTATTAGATTCCGATTAGATAGACTCTTGCTTAATTTGAAATTTGAATAATCGAAGGTATCTATGTACAAAGTGTGGCATTTTCAGTCTTTCATAGGTCGTTATGTCGAAACGATTTATGCTTAGTAGCTGGTATTTAACTACCCTGTAACGCTGGAATGGGATGATCGACGAAAGTCGACGAATTGCGATAGATATCCTTCCTTCCGAGCGGTGGACGGAGATTCGTGAGTTCAAAAGGTGAAAGAAATTTCTGACGACTGCCCATTTTAACCTTTTCAGGCGGCGACGACACGCTACCCATATCCGTTCTTCGCGATGCCTACCTTCGAAATGGCAGCTACAATGTCTTCCTGGTCGACTGGGGTGCCCTGTGCGCACCACCCTGTTACCCAGCAGCTGTATCAAACCTTCGTCCAGTGGCCCGTTGCCTGGCAGGCACTCTGACCACCTTACGAAACCTGGGTTTACCTATCACGAGGACAACCTGCGTTGGACATTCGCTAGGCGCCCACATTTGCGGGATCATGGCGAACTTTCTACTGTTCAGGATGCACCGGATAATCGGTTTAGACCCGGCTAGACCTCTTCTGCGCCCGGGATATGTTAATCGCCTGGACAGCGGGGACGCAGACTTCGTTCAAGTGATCCACACGAACGCCGGATATTACGGGGAGGGTGGTCGCATGGGACACGTGGATTTCTGTGTGAACGGTGGCAAAGTGCAGCCGTTCTGCGAGAACAAGCCGAATTATCAGCTCTGCAGCCACGTCTGGGTCGTCTGTTACATGGCCCAGAGCATCGACAATGGCGGCCAGGAGTCGATGGCCGAGCCGTGCTCGAGAAGATGTCCTTCTGGGCCCAGAATCGCTTTGAGGGCTGGCGAATACGTGTCTATGGGGCAGCACACACCGGTCGGGACCAGAGGGTCTTTCTGCTACACCAGCAAACATCCACCATATTGTCCCAAGTACGGAAACGGGCGTGGCGACGAGAGATGCTGCGTGCCGGAAAATAAACATGTCACGTTCTAGCGACAATAGGGGTAGCGATTAATTTTAAGAAAGGTAGTACATAAGACTGTACATAAAGCGCGAACTTAGACACGTAGAGTGAAATGAATTTTATATCGAACGAAGAATTAAATTTCATTTCGAAATACGAGTCTACGAGACATTCGAATTTGTCAAAGCATCGTATCGAATAAGAATGACAGTAATTCATTCATTCATGTAGTGCCACCTCGCGCAAAGCTTAATTAAAAAATGCGGATCAGTTGTAAAAAAAGATCTTTCAAGTCGATGCACACTGTATTTATTCAAATGGAAAGTCGGACAAACTGCACACCGCTACGAGACTTAACGCATTGCTCAAATTAATTAATATCAGAGGATGAGTGTAAACGATATCCGGAATGAATAGATTCTTCGTTAGCTAATCGATGAGGCATACGGGTACCCGTGGACAAGTGGATCTTCGTACGGTATCGTAACGCGTGTTAGCCTGATTCCGGAACGCGATTGCGTATTCAAACGCGGTACATACCGTCCGGAAAAATCTTGCGTTCGTGATCTACCGACCGATCAATCCCGTTAACCGTTCCACTGAACCTCTATAAATGTATTCACTACAATGTCCAGCAAGCGGACAACTGTTTTTTCGATCTTACCTCTTGGAGCGCAGTTGCGCAATCGGCCACTGCAATGAATTGCACGTTCGCGTGACGATAAGCGATTTCGCTATGAAATTATATCGCATGATATTCGATACGTAAAGTACAATCGTGGGAGAGATAGCAATTTCGAGGTTCAAAGGTGTCTAGAGGTTGACATTATGGATCTAGTTAGAAGAAAGACTAACGCGAGTTAGTTTTCGTCCCTTCTATTCTGATCGTTGTATGGAAACAAGATGTTCTAATGTACATAAATAATTAATTTTAAGCTGTAGCTTAAAATTATTAAGAGAATTACCGTGGCTCAAACGTGGTCTTGAAATCAATTGAATTTAGCAAAAGAAATCATATATAAGCAACGAAATAACACGATATGATTAATTAAACAGCAGCGCACTGACACAGAAATATATATAGAATAAATCATCGTGAACAACGCTATATGATGCGTAATGTAACATATGTATGTAACTCTTAAATAAAATATAAAGTCGAACATTTCGAACTCCTGACTCCCCCGATATCTGTGTTCTTAAGTACAATGTGCTTTCAAGTCTCAATTGCTATAAAGAAAAGTGCTTCAGGCTATTGTCAATGAACCATTTCACCAGAAAACTCAAGACCGTCTGTTTTTCTGCTTTCAAACTTCCGACTGGCTCCTGCTCTTCGTTTCGTCATTGTGATTCCAAAGTGTCCGACACTCTCACGACTCGACCGATGCACAAGCGCAGTCGATGACATTACAATGCGCAAGCAATTTCGCTGGGAAACTGTCCAGGGGGAAAAAAGCGCATTGAGAGGACCTATCGTTGCGCGGAAGCTCGTTGACAAATCCAGACATCGTCGAGTAGCCGACGAACCGGCGCCCCGCTGATTCCAAAGTGTTTCGGGAGACATTGATACTAGAAGTTGCCGAGATCCTTGGAAAGGCGACACGTAGACGCGACATGATCCTCGACAACGAGAACTCGTGTCTCTACAGATACTTCCCTCTTGAGAACAGCGGTTTGAAAAATTTGCCTAATAACCGGCAAACGAACCTTCCTCTGAAGAAACTGACTGATTACAAGGCCGTCTTGTTTTACGTGAAACGTTTCCTTTAATTCGACGAATAACGTGTGATTTATTTCTTATTTTTGTGTATCGTAGGAAGAATCGTATTGCGATTGAAAACGAACGTGTCTCGATAAAATATGACGAGTTATAACTTTTTCCCAATTTTCGACACAAATTTATAGAATTACCGAATGTTTCAGAGAAGAAGAATTAAATTAGGGATAAGAAGATACTAATGCAACGTTGCATTCTTGTAAAAGGTAATTTATTACAACGATAATAGTAGAAAAATTGTTGTTTAGCCTTAAACTATGTATCTTAAGTAACGATATTATCGATAAAAATATTTTGGTATTTAATGGGACGCAGTGTAGAAAATTGATAAGTAAGGTACGTAATATGCACAAACAGACGCGATTGTTAAATTTGCGTGAAGAATAATACAACGTTTGTAATACTGGCAGACTCCATTTTTTCGCAAGCTCCTCGCGTTTGGAGCGTGTCAAGGAACCGTATATTCCTAATAACAATAATAATATTTAAAATAATTAACCCCTTGTCTATTCTTTTCATAAGGCACTAATTGTACTTATTTACATTCGTAGTATATTAGGCACTCGTTACCAGCACTTGTTTCCACTTCAAAAATATAAATGCCCTTTAATTATTGCTGTTCTATTAAATTATTTGACATTCTATCGTTAAAATTTCCTTGCCTGCTCTTCCTTCTTTACAAAAATTAATTTACTCGTTGCGACAAGGAAACCTTTCAAATGGTCAAACATTTATTTAAACATCTTTGGTCCTCTATCAACAATTGGAACGAGAATATAGATGAAAATATAAATATATTTTGTTACTTGCAACTAGGAAAGACATCTTTTTCTTCATTTTTTAACAAACTATATGTACCAGATACTATACGTATCTACCAGAAGTTCAGACCCTTGGGAAATCTTTATAAAATTCCTCACAGGATACAAACTTTCATAGAATATATCTGAATCAAATCGTACAATTTATAAACGAAACATTGTCGCCGTTCCCAAGTTCAAGATATCTTTGGTTCATCGTCCACATTCTGAATCGACTGATGGACAACTTCACACAACTACCTATCAATTTAATCCTATAATTCGCATTCTTTCTAACAAGTTCATTTTCACGGTGTAAATCGATCCACGCGATAAACGAGTCGGTAATTATCTTTCTTAATGAAATTTCGAAAATTGCGCCATCGATTGGTACGGTAGCTTCGCGAGATCCGGTTGCATCGTCAGAGACGGGTAAAATAATCGAAAGTAATAGGCGGGAAGGTTCAAATTGCTGAATCTAGGCGACAAGCTCGACAACGATGTGGTCACCGTGGAAGACGAAAGTTGTGGAGAAGAATCGATCCAGGGCCTGTGTAATTTCGGCTGTGCATCACGATCGACATCCCTGGACGGTGAATTTTGATGGACAATGGAGGGTAGGGGTGGGCTAATTCCACCACAGCTACTCACTCCACTATCGTCGAGACTTTCTGTTTCACTGGGGGCTCTTCTTGGCCCCCCATTGTCGACATCTAGATGATTCGATGGTCTGTTCAATTCTGGCTCGGAAGACGCGTTCTCGTCGTCGTCGTTGATGCGAATTAATCTCTCTGCTTCTGCCTGGAACTTCCTCTTGCATCGAGATTGACCAGTTTCTCGGAAACCCTTCGCGAAGGGGTTGTTGTTGATCTTCAATTTCGTGATATTTTCGTTCTGAAAATGAAAATGAATTGTATATTGGAGTTATAAATGAATATTCGCGTGAATATTTTACCTGATAAGCAGTTACAGCAATAAACTCCGTTTCGGGAAACTTGAACGACGAGCTTGGATGAGAGTATAGATCGCTCAGTCTGGTCGCATCATCGCAACGAATAATCCAAATCCGCGGTATGTACTTGTGCATGGATGTCAGGACCAGCTGTGAGCAAAAATTGGCACAATCGTTATACATCGTTACATTCAACTGCTTAAGAATTTGGAAAATGGAAATTGTATTGTTGGATTATTAATAATATATCGTTCATTCGCTAGATACGCTTGGTCAGCATTACGTAGCAAGAACAAGTAAATACTAATGTAGGTTCCAGTTTCTTTTTCTTTTTCCTGGCTAAGAAGAAGGGATTCCCTTCATTCGGGCGGCATGCAGCAGGGAGAATTTTATTAAATTCGTAATTAGTTTGAAGAATCGGCTAAAAGGGCGCCGCTTCGTCGAGATAAGTTGGCGCCTCGCTAAGGATGCCGACGACGGTGGGGACAGACGCGATTCTCGAAAACCAGACTGGCCCTTCAACCTTCCCGGAATCACACGCTCTCGGCCTATTCAAAATCCTGTATAAACCGCGCGATATTGTATCGTATATAGAACTTCGATTGCACGAAATGATCACCTGAATTAATTCGAAACGATCGTGATTAAAAATTCTTAACGAGAAATTAATTACCGAGAACGAGACAATAAAAATTTAGCTTTATTAAAATCAGCAGCTTAATGAAACGTCGAAGAAGATGGCAGGTCGCCGAGAAGGGTCGACGTGCAACAGGAGTCTCGTCATTTTAATAATCACCCCTCAGGTACTCAAGGCGACGCAGATCCGCAGAAATAATTTCCGGGATATTTGTGAAAAATTGAAAGAACTGACAAGGGGCGCCATGGACGAGCCAGCTGCCAGGATTCGTTCTGTCGAGGCATAAACAAACCCACTCGGCGAGAAAAAGGGAGGTATATCGATTACAGGGTGTCGTGGAGCGTGTTAATCTCCGTTCTTCACGGACAACGGCCGAAACCGACGTACCCTGCACCGTTTTAGGTAGCTTAAGCCTCCGGAAGGTACGTGCACGCGGCGTCTTCCTTTTTCCCTTCGAGATTTTAATCCGACCCTGGCTCCCGTGTGCCGGGAACCGAGTTTGATCACCTTACCCGGTTAACGGGGCACCCTGTTATTTCACCGACCTGACGCATTAAGAAAGGAACATGGTTTGACTCATGTCGAAGTGGGAGAGTAGAAGATGTGCATTTGGCTGGATACAGGTATATGGAATGTCGGGTGTCGCATATTTGTGAAATGACTTAGGAGAATCACGTGCAATTCGTGAAATTGAAACGCGTTGATAGAAGTGGCTATAAGCTATAAACGGAAGAAAAATGGCTAAGGTGATCCATTAGGAGACTTAATGGAATATAATTGACAGACATTCTAACCTTCCTAAACGATCATCGGTCGAAAGAAAGTTAGAGGCTAATTGAGGGAAAACGAAGAATCGCTCGGAATCCTCTAACTGGAGGTTCCCCTTTTTTTAAGTAGGCCCTAATCGGAAGTGAAACGAGTAGCTAAGAGGGTGGGTCCGTGTGTGGCGACCTCCCGCATGCGGCTCGAGCAAGGAGGCAAACCGTAAGTCGAAACCAGAGACGCGCAAAGAAAGAAAAAGGAGAGACATTTAAGGACATGTTAGCCTGTCCAAACATGGGACATCTAGATAAATGGAATGCCGCTACCGTTCCTACTGAATCACTTCTGTTTCCTTTTCCGTACTTCCGTCAAGCCTTCTCACTAGACACCTCTTTTTAATCGAAGAACGACGAAGAAGAAGAATTTTTATCGAGAAATTACAACCGCGATTAAAATTTCATTGAATAATAACGAATCCAAGAAAAGGCACTTACGTTATTCCTAGGGTCGACAGCGTTGTTGGTCAGTTTTAATTTATTGAAGCTATGCGGATGCTGCATCCAATATGTACCAGTCGCCGGACTATCGGGATGCAGGTAAATTCTTCGATCGAGTCGTGGCTGAGGCTCGGCTGGACCAGCCGACGTCCATCCTCTTGCATTCCCACAAGTTTTCTCCAAGCCGCTACCGCCGCCGCCGACGTACTTGTGTCGACGATCGGACGCCGGCTCCACTTCGAGGAGAACGCAATAACGCGCACGCCGCTCTAATCCCGTGATAGTCAGCTGTATCGTCGGGAACATTCGTCTGCAACGAAATCAGAGAAGTTTCGCTTGAATAATTTTACTTGACAAACTTGGATTTCTGAAAAAGATAGTTCTATAAGCGGAACGAGTCAGATTAAAAGGTTGTTAGAAGTTTGTGATAAAATAAAATTGATAAATATTCGCGGTTTAAAAAAATCGTCATTATCCTCTACTGAGAAAGCACACCGTATTTCGGATATAGCCTAAGTGAACCGCAAACAACCGAGATTCTCGACTGGTTGCTAGAAGCGTTAAAGTTGCGTCGCTGGCACCGCAAATGCATCGGAACCTAACTTTTCGGCGACGTTTACGACGGGGTAAGTGTGCTTTTTGCACACAGGTAGCATGAGCAAACTATAAGAGAACGAAAGGACAGAAAATTCCCAGTCATTAACGTGCCGACGACGAGTAGGCGTCGCCGAACCAACGACTCGAACTGCTGTTACTTCCTGTGACTCTTTAAGAGCATCACGGTCGCTATCTTTCGATCCCGGCAGAAAGTTTTCTCCCTCGTGTAAACATTTCAAACTCGCGGATAATCCCATGAGCAAACCACCGAAAGTCAATCTGCGGTGGTTCGGACCGTTTGCATACCTAATTGCGGATTTTCCACCGTCGCTTTGTTCCTACCTACGCATCTTTTACTCACATCGATAGAACGAAATAGAAAATATCGCCAACATATAACCTTCCTCTTTACTTATTTCGTTATTCTATCTGACGATGATATAAAAAAATTCTTGCAAATTCCGAATCGAACTTGAACAAGTGAATTTGTATTGCGCGGGTCGGTAAAAGCACTTAGACGTTAAATCCACGAAGGGTTCATTTGAACCACCGATTACAGTGATACCTGACTCTGCTATTTAAAAGTTAAATCCATGAGAGATATGTATCTAAAGTAATGGACGCAATTAGCAACGGAAAATCCAACCTATACCGTCGAAGTACATTTTAGAAATTACCACTGATCTATGTTCGCAGCACGTTTGAAACACTAAATGAAACGTCGTGTAAAATCCTAATCCCCTATGACACTTTATCCAGATTACAGGATAGACACATCAAAGGATTACGCACATTAAGCATAATTATTTGCGAAAAATCCAAACGAATCATCCTACGGGCATTTCCAAATTTCTATGCTACACCCGCTGACGTGAGTGAAATGAACTATATAGAGAAGTATACAGAGGACTATATAGAGAAATTGGCATTAGATATGTTTGTTACGGCTACTCGGTGATTGATTACAAGTTGAAAAAATATGTTCTCAGGATCGACGTCATGCCCCGTGTCGTTGAATCCACTAAAAGTGGCGCCCTTATAAGTGGAGGATTACGCCGTCGCGACGGCTGCTGGAAGACCCGTGCGCCGATGATTCGAACGTCTGGTCCTTTTAAAAAGCCTCTCGACATTATCGGACAAGCCAGATAATACCGTAATAACGCGATACAACAACGCGTGCAGAACGGCAGCACGCGCCTCGCTTTCCTTTCATCTCGTAGATCAGATGAATCGAAAGTCACGTGGCACGGTTAGAAGTTTGGAAAAAGGCTTTATGTTCGAACGGCAACTCGAATTATAAATACATTTTCACCTACGTTATCGATACGACTTTAAATCGACTCCGACTTCGACTTCGACCAAGACGTGAAAGAAACTTCAGGAAACATCTCCGAAACGACTTCAGATATAAATTTAATTACATTTCCGTTTAAGATCATGTACGAAACGACTCAAAAATTGTCGTATACACCGAGTCTTTTCCCAACCCTGACGACTACCGTAAATTCGTGAAGCCATAAAGAGGCTAGTCGAGGATCGGTAACAGGCGAATCACGGCGAAACGTGAAATTAATTATCTCCGCTTTGGCAGAGCAGTCCCTTGTTACGAAAGGGAAAAAGGGATGGATAGTAAGAAAAAGAGAAAACGAGCCGAGCCTTCGGGATTGTGCTTCTGGAACGCACGTTTTCTCCGTGAACCTATTCATCGGCTCTGTCGTAAGGATGCCAGCAGCAGAACACAGGGGGTAAAAGAAGAGGAAGAGGACGCCCGATCGTGGAGAACAAAACGAATTGAAACACGCTAAAAGAGAACGAGGAGAACAAACTGAGCCGATCGTGTCACGGAATACTGATTACTGCATACAAGACCTAAAACGGAATGCACGTGGTTGGCACGTGGTGTTCTCGCAAGGGAAAAATCGTAGCTAGACCGGAAGGCACGGATATGCGAATAGGCAAACACCTTCGTAACTATTGTAAGACCTGGACCGCCCACGAGTCCTTGGTGACCAGTCCTTTCCACTATCTTGTTTATTCGATGTTCCCATGGTCCCTATGTGCTCCCTCAAATAATAAACGATAGTATCGAAGAAGCGAATCTTTAGAACGAGTTTTTTGAATAAATGACATTTTTATTTACCATTGAAAATGCAGCGTTCGATCAATTTAAGCGTATCATTGCTATTTAAACCACAATGGTACGTTTCAGTGCAGTCGAAAGAATAAATGATTAATACTAATCGCGAAGTTTGTTAGAAATTTGGAAAGCATGGAATTTTAATTGAAAAATATTATTCTACAGAATTTTTAACGTCGCGTATTATTCACCTGAATCTATCGTTCGAAATGAATTTCGCATTCGTGCATTAGTGGGGAGAAGCTTATTTGTATTTCGTAACACGTAAATGTTCCAGATGACCGGATGTGACGAAATATTTGAAGAATCTTGTCGCGTTCACATCACGTTGGCGTTTCCCTCCCCTTTGATTTCCGTGTTCACAAAATGAAGACATCTGGCTGACATCAGCGAGTTATCTAGCGCGAGAGACCACGCGAAATTCTCGGTAATCTTATCATAGCTACGCCTGCGTATCTGAAAAAGAGCGATCGGCAGCTCAATCGTTTCCGGCGTAGAACGGCCGGAAGCCGTGATTCGTCCTGCATCCGTCCAGTGTATACGACGTTTCCCGCGAAATCTACCTTCGTAAAATGATTCGAAGATCGGTGTCATCGATAAACGCGAACCCGTCGTCACGACCTTACTTTTACGACCTTTCTTGACCACCTTCCGTGAAACTAATCGCCCTGTCGTCGCTTGAACGCGTCCGTCCTTAAAGGCATCCACATGCCTGCTCTGACTAACGTCTAGCTATCTGTATAATTCGAAAACTTCGCGTTCGACTCATCGTTCGTAAATGATAATCGATACCGTAAAGTGTTTGGAAAGTTTCGAAGTTTATCAAAGCTAAATTACGCAAAACGTCGAAGCATGTATCTCAAAGAAAGAAACCTTTTCAATTTTTGAAATGTATAGTTTATACGATGATGCAGAAATTTATAAACGAACAAAAAACGTTTGTTAGTACGTTGAAAGTCGTAAAGATCGTGAAAACAATCGAGGGACAGGTCGCATTTTTTCAGGTGGAGACGGTAAAGGTTACAACAGCGACAGAGGGTGTGGTCGCATGGCGCCTGACGGACCATTTCAACCCTGATGGAATTCAAGGTAAGAAATTTCGGCAACGTATGTCAAGAAAAAAAGAAAATTATATACTATATCCTCGATTTCGCTTCGAAATGGTTATTAATTTAATTTAACATTTGCCTACGCAAACTTCTATTTCGAACGATGTCGAAGCACGTAATAATTATCTCTAGTATCCCTGTACGCTGGAGACACTAATTCTAAACTATTGACGGTATAATTATTAAAAATCATAGTATATGCACTCACCGGCCCACCTTCGTAATTACCATTTCCGTGGTTTCTGCGTGGAATTGCTGCCACAGTTCCCGATTCTGCAACTCAACCTTCACTTCCGAAGGTAAAGGGGGACCTCCGCCTAAGCTCGGTATTGACCACGTATTTGAATTCGGTATGTCCTCTGAAACAAAATAAATTTTTCATTAGCACTTTCAGTTAAATTTCCCATAATCTACGAGGGCATGACCCGCGGAGGAAAACTAAATGATCAAAGCAACGTCATTGCTGACGGACTAAAAAGGAACGATATTTTCGCGAGAAGAGGCGCAAAACGAACCGTTCACGCAAAGTGAGGGAAGAAAGAGGAAGACGAAAGATGAAAACAGAAAAGTCTTTTGCAGAATTGTTATCCCTCGCGTCCTGTTCATCTAAACAATGCTTGGACAAGTGAAAGAGGGACAAGAAATTGCGCGGATGAGGTAACTCGAATGCCAGGAAGAACACCTTTTCCAAGTGGATCTATAGAGTATAGAGGCTGCATGAGCGATTCGCCCTGCACTTGTCTCGCGGTTCTGCGGTCGAGGCATTAGACCCCGGCTAGGATAATTGCGGCCATCGGTTCATCTTCTTTCTCTTCCTGCCGAGAGGACACCGGTACCAAGACATTGTATAGAGCAGATAACGATTGTCCGCTCGACCGAAAGTCGGCGCCTTTCATCTTCATCCTTAGAGAAGCTCGCGAGGATCTATGTCGCCTCTGCGAGCAACTTGACACGTATTATACGCACCCCCTCTTCTTACAGGATATTATGTCCATTTTCCGACACGTGGGAAACGACGAAATCGAGGAATTCGCACTCTACCCGAAGGTGAATGGTAAAGATCTGCGATCAAGATGCTTAAGCAATTCGCGACTGCATTCCACGCGACTTTAATTGGATGAATTGGAGAGATTGTCATGGGAGGTCGCTGTCGAGACCGAATAGGGGTAAGAGAACGAATTTTTTTGAATTTATGTTACGATACTTTTTCATACGGTTTTTAATTATTACGCAATTGCTATAAAAATATTCAAGGAACGAGTAACTCTTTTTCAGTATATAGTACATATAGAACAGATTGTTCATACTATGATTATAATGCTATAAAATATGAAATATTATAAAAATCGGGAACAATTATTCAAGTAACGATGAAACTTAACACTAGAACTACCAACCCAGTGAAAATGACTGGTCCCAGAATTTTCCTTTTTGCAATCACCGAACACATACATCTGCTTTAAGAATAAAATTGGTATCAACTCATATTAAGAAAGAACTGTACTCAATATTCATCGTACCGCTGAAATTACTATAATCTGTGCACGTTATAGTTAGGTACCCATTAAAGATCGGCAGTTCTAGTGTTAATCAAACTGAAAAAATTTATCGTTTATATCTCTCGCAGAGTCTATTGTGTATACGTAAAATATAGAAAAGTAACGAAATGGTATATTTTTATGGTAAATCCTGCTGTTAGACTACCAATAATAATTATTTTTATTATTACAAAATTAGACCCATAGAAAGGTAAATCAAGGTAACTAAAAGTTTGAATTATCTCTTCGAAAGAATACCTACACCTATTAATTTCTGTAACTCTACCGTCAATATCAAATGTCAAACCTCGACGTAAAAATTTTGACATGGAAAAAGAGCTCTAATGTAAAGCCATGGGCAACAATCAAAAGTGTCTACGATCTGCAGTAACTACTTAAGTAAAATTAAAAAATAAAAAGACTTGACCAACCTGGTCTGTGACTTCGAAGAGCAAGCTGGTGTTGACGGAACAGCATCTGTTGATGCAAGTGTAGCTGCAATTCCATTGGCATCGCCATAATCGAATTCATCCTTCGATCGACGAACCACGTAAATTCTATCGAACGTATGTCACTCGCTCGCACGGTGTCACTAAAACACGAAAATTATCAGAAAAATTTGTCCGTTCGAAGTCTTCCGCGTTCAAGCTTACCGACGACTGAGGATGCGTTTCGGAATTGCAGAGACGACTCCGTTGCAACGATCCATCACTGCACTCGACGGCTTCGCCTGCTATTGGTCGACGCTTTCTCCCCACCACGCGAGCGCCGCGCCCACGCTGATCCTATTGGTCGATGCAATTCCAACTTGCCTGGAGTAACCGCGAAACGTATCTGCACGTATCGAAACACGCATGATGCACTTGCCTTTTAATCACAACATGATAAAAAAGAACATGAACGAAATATGTAAATCAAAATGATCGTTAAACACGACGATGCAAAGTGGAGTCCGAAACAAAAAATCGTATAGTACCTAATATTTCAACTAAGACAAATCAGAAAGCTGTAATACCTAAATTAAAACTTTCTTCTCCCTTTCATAAATAAATATTTGATAGAAATATATATACAAACAATCCCCTGGTATATGAAACTAGCTTTACATTTTCTCCACGAATTTTTCTTCGCCAATTATGAACAATAATTAAAATAAATGATGTTTCTCAAAATAATAAGAGGCAGAAATGTTCGAAATCTTCAAAATATGTAACATATAAATGATAGGGAGTTTTAACAGCTGAGTAAGTAGGTAACCAAATATCACGTCAACTGCGCATAGCTCCGTACTTGAAATATAACGCAACGAAAGAGCTAAACGTAATGGACGAACGTGGTCCATCCTAACGATTCGGAAGAGTTTCTTTTTAACAAAGGTTGCAGGAAGAAGAAAATGGTGTAACACGAGGGAAACCGCGTCGCGTCGGTCGGATTTACGCGCTCGGTCGGCGTATTTGAGGCGTACGCACGCAGGCTGTGTCTCGGCACACGATCGCATTAAGAAACGATGCGCGCCGGGTCGTTAGGTACAAGAGAACGGAGGAATCGTCACCATAAATTACGGAATCCGGGCGAGCAGACGGCCGTTAATAGTTTGTTCTCGAGTCTCGGAGACGAGACGAGGCGAGAAGATAAAATCAAGAATCCGTCCGCGGTGCGTCGGCGGTCAAAGAGGAACGGAACGAAACGGAGCGCCGCGAGATACAAATCTACGCTTTTCTCGCTCCCTTATGTGCCCTTTTTCTCGTCCACCACCGCTCTCTGCCTGTCGTCGCTTCGCCTTTTTTCTCCACCATAGAAAGCGTCCCCTCACCGCCTACGACGCCGGTCATCGCACCATTGTAGTGGGTTCCGGATTGTGGATTAACTGTAAGCGATACCCACAACAAAACGCGCGCACTTTTACCTGACAGTTCGGCGGCTACCTGTAGTCCTACTACTTTATGGCAGTATTGTAATGTCTCTCGATCGTGTCAACGTAACCGCTTCGGGAATCTTCGAGGATGAACCGAAGGTTGTCGGACGCTTGAGAACTCTTGTTATCGATAAATATCGGCGAGTATATTTTCTTGCTGTATCTTTTATTTCTTTCATCTTCCCTTTTCCCTTTTCATTGTTTTCCTTCGTTTTGGGTAAATCGAAATCGTAATCGAACACGGCCGGTTACGATTTATGATTGTGATTTACTTTATTTGAACTTAGAATGCCAGCGGTGATTCACAAACGGTTAAAATTGAAATAAATCCCGCGCAATTTAGTATGGCTATGGATATTTGATATTTCGGTAAAAACATTTGTAGAATATTTATAAAAGTGATACGAGAGAACGAGTAGACCAATACGCGAGGTACTCGGAGTACACGAATCGGCAGGCAATTTTTTCCCAAAGGGTAGTCGAAACTTTGACTGTATATAGTATTTAAAACAGGGTAAAGGTTCCTGATAAAGAAAGACAGAAAATACTTCGTGAAAGAGATGCAGCTGTTTTCGAAAAGGGACAGAATATCGTCCTGTTGGCATCCACACAGTTTACGTAGCAACGAAGTGTTTTCTTGCAAACCGACAGATGCACGCAAGTTTTTTTTTCTTGAAAGATAAACGCCAAAATCGAGAAACAGAGCTCTTGTAGTTTGAGGATACTAACAAAAATGGGCAGAAATCCCAAACCTGAACTTTCTTGATCCATGAAATTAATTCGACCCTAACTGACACTCGGCATCTAAAGAATTAGGTGAGCGATAGTATTATTATCATCGTGAGAAATACTATAATCCCTTTGCAATAATAAAAGCTCACGCCTGCTGGCAGATCGGTTTCAAGTTTGGTCAATGGCAGGGGGTCTCTAAGAATTTTACGTCCTCTTGGCATTTGACCATTTTCTCCTCGACGATTAGGTAGACTATTAAGGCTATTCTTCTCATCCCTTTTAATCCTAAGTACCTAATTAGGTGTCAAACATTATTATTCTAATAAAGGAGAATTACGAATAATTTAGAAATTCAACGCATCGAATTGCTTCAAGAACGTGTATGTCATTAAAAATTAACGTATACAGAATTTATCGCCTTCCTCTTTGCTTCGTGTTAAATTCGAAAATAACAATATTATCAGATTTCCTAAGTTTACGATTAGACTGACTTCTCGTAATTTATTACCGATTTACATAAACATTTTTTCGTAAAATTACGAAAATGTGTGTTCTTTGGATGGGGTTTAAGTGCTAGTAGAAGAGACTTTCGACGAAGGAAAGAGGTATACGGTTAAAGGGGAAAGTGGGTAAGGAGAAGCCGACAAATAGGTTTTACGGCTCACTTCCTGTCCGTCGCACGCGACAGTTATGCGCCCCATAATAAGACGGTGGTTACTTTCCGAGACAGCTTGAATTATAAGCGAAGGAGTAAAATCATAATTCACGTTCCATCAATGCCACAGTACGTATTTCCCGTTTTTGTAATTTATTCGCAACATTAATAAAAATAAAGGATATCACTCGCGACATGGTGTATATCAAATTATACGGACATTTTAACGTGACATTATTGCTTACATTGGTTTTCAAAATATGCATTTAATCCGAATTTTATTCCAAATTTGAATTGAATTAAATTTTAGCCGAATGAAAATTTTTCCATCACGGACATACCATACGTCATTCGATATTTTGTATTAAGTATTTAGTTTTAAAAAATAATCTTTCTCCAACGCATATAATACAATTTTATTCGGTTATTATATCGATAACGCAAAGATATGAACAAATATACAAAGAAATCACTGTAACGAATATATTTCACTTCCTAACGTCCAATTTTTCAAATGACAAAATTTACAGGCCTTCGAGTAGGCCAATCGTGAAGTAGAAGAAGAAGAGATAAACAGAAGGAAGGATAAGTAGAGACTTTCTATCTTATGGTGTTAAAGGACAAAAACGAGGACCTCCGTTTTAAAGTGGCCACTTTAACGCGAATGTTTGTGAACCCGAACGGAAGTCTTGTTCGATCATTCGACAGTTATTTCTTTATTTACTTATTTCGAAATTTTTTACCGATTACAAGCGTCGTGAAACATATCACGTTTCACGTTCCCAGCGGTGGGAAACATTTTAAATCTAAACTATTACTTAGATACGTATATCGTAATTTTATCTTCAGTGAGTGAAACAGAAAGCAACTGGTCGTTGGCCCTATAACACGTGTTTCGCAAAAATCTCCGAATCGCCGAATTTCCAATCGCCACACGTCAAATAAACTATCAGATAAGCTATGATTACGTTAGTAGAAACGGTTAGAAGCTATTGTTATTTCAGGACAGTTAAGAGTAAACATGATGTTCGAAACACGAATTTTCAGCTCTTCGAGATATGTACAAGATAACACGTCGCATGATGGTGGATCTTACGTATAAACGCGACGAAACATCTGTGTCACCTTGCCTGCACAACCATCGCATACCGATAATTTCCTCCGAAATTTTTCAAATTGAATCGTTTGTAACAAGAATTATTAGCAAATATTTCAGTGAATCTATAGGTTCGATGCAATTTCACCTGTTGCAATTAATGGTGTAAAATCACGAAAAAACTTCGTTACGCGATGCGTCAGGATGAACGCGAAGAAAGTTAATTTCTTAAGATGTAAAGTGACGTTTCCGGATGGATTTTCGCGCGTGGGCACCGGTTTGCTTTGAACGTCGCGTACATGCGCTTCCCGCTTACATCTTCGCGCGTTCTTTTCACATGAGCGACCGACCGCGCGTCAAATTAACATTATGCTTTGTTAACGTCACGATGAAATAGTTTGTATTACTATCGAGTGTAAAAAAAATAAAAATGTTCATAGTTTACAATTATCCTGATACTCGGGGGGCGAATGTTAAATAAATAAACGGGTCAAAAAATTAAAGATCGACGAACGCTTGAAAGTGTTGATAAAAATTCTAGGTACAAAAAGATATACATAAAATTTTTAATGCAATCCTTAAATCTTCTTTTCCCGACTTTATTTATATTTATACATTCTTTATCCATTTCATCTTAAAAGAGTCGTACACAAACTATCGATCGCTGTTTACAACACTCTATGATACTATATTGTAACGTGATAAAGTACTTTGCAATTGACTGGCTATCGTACGTGAGTGCATACAGCTCAGATGTCATTTTGTTAACTCGTTCAATAAGTCGCGAAGAATACTTATTCGAAATTTGGTAAGATTGACGTACGGTAATTATACGAACTAAATTATTTTGTTATCTACATTCGTTCTTATCTTACTTATGCCTTTCACGGAAAGTACCTACATATTTTCATAAAAAGGATTAAACGTCACGTTTACCACTGAAAGAGTTCGCAAAGAGCAAAATTATGGTATGATATTGAGATGAAACGACCATTTTAAATTTGCGAGCAACTGAGATTCGACGATTTATTTATTCACAAATAATCACAGCACATATTCGCGATTTTTACAAAGTACACTAATGTAGTAGATTGAAAATGGTCATTTGCAATATAGTATAGGATGAACATTAATACGATTATCTTTTAATATTACAGAAATAAAGGTGATATCACATAACGATGATCTTACACAGATACATATAGAAATCTCTGGTGGTGAGCAGATATACTTTTATAATGATTGATCCATTCGTCAAATTTTAATTCATCTTCTACCGAATCATCGTTATAAATGTCGTATCAAAGTCCATCGCGTTCTACATTTCAATTCTCACTTCTAGCAATTAGTATTAGGTTGTGGGAGCTTACAACACCGATTAAGAATAATCGAGGAAGAGAACTGAAAACTGGCTTTCTTAAGTTTTCAGTCTTAATTCTGTCACTTTGTACAAGTACACACGTACATAAGGGACATATAGAGGTAAATACATATGACAGATACGTGTATAATATTTGATGTACAGATATGAAAGTTCAAAATTACAGTCGACTAATTTCATTTTTGACCAACCTCGGAGAGACCTTAAAAATATCGAATAACAAACGTCAAAGAATTTTCTACATTTTCAATCGAATTACCCTGAACATGATACTTTATGATATTGTACAACTAAATTACTTAATCTAAGAAACTATGTCTATAGTACTAATTATATGTACAACACGGCGTAAATATCTTTCACGGCTCAAGTCAATTGAGATTGAAAGCACGTCGAATAAAAATGGATATTCGTCATTGTTCCTCCATTTAAGTAAAGTTGCATAATAAAGTATGTATAATTATTCAGTTATGGCACCAACTCAGAATTGTCCTTGATTAAACTCGAATAACTTTAATCTCAACTAGGAAAAAGATTGTAGAACTAGTCTACTTTGACTGTAGTATCCTTATACGTAATATGCGTATACATCTTATATGAGCCGCAGTTAAATATACTGATTTATAATAAAAATCACATTTTTACGTGCCTTACTGTATTACAGGCAAGGATACGTGACAATTAAAAAACAATAGTCCATAAAACTAAATACAAATGATATTAACACACAGTTTTGAAAGTATCAAATTTTTAATCCTTACCAATAACACATCTTTACGATGATTAAATTATTTACCGTGAATCAATATTCAAATAATCTATTCGAAAACAGTAGGAAAATCTAGATGATAAACGCAAATCGCTATTAATACTAAAACTATCGTAAAAATAGTATTATGGTAATTATATTTTGACAATCATTGCATCAAAAGTATGTAATTCAGATAGAACTTTTGATCAACATAGATAAAATAATTATTCACAACCCTTAATATATTTTTACACAAATAAACCGCCTATGTAAAAAACAGTATCTACATGAAATAATCCAAGTTAAACCATTTATAAAAAAAAAGAGATTTGCAACTTAATCTGAACATAATCTTGTATAACTTCTTGTAAGTTCTGAAAAAATATTTAATCACATATTAAATATAAGATGGGCTTAACAAATTTGCAAAGATCTAAGATATGCACTATCTCTAATCATACGTTACTAGTATTAAATTGTATATGTACACTAAAAAATCTCACACACAAAAAGAATTTAAACAAAATTTTTCTTGTATACAATTAACGTCTGTTTACAAATATTATTAACATAAAAAATAAGAAACCGCAAGACTTTTTCTTCTCTATCGTTACACTATTAAACTATAACAATTAGTATAATTATGTATAATAAAAAAATATTTGCTACCTGATACGGATTATTTAACAGACACGACTAATGAAATATTAAAATAGAAATTTTTATACACAATAATAGAATAAACAAATGTGTCTATTAAAGTTAATATTAAGATATAACATCAATATAAGATTTGGAATTAATGTAGAAATATTATAAATACTGCTGATAATTTCTGTACACATATACATTTTATAAAACGTATAAGTACCTGTTTTACATTATTCGGCAAAATTAATAAAAATTTTAAGATACGAATAAAATTTTATAGTAAAACTTATACAATAAAATTTCATTCTGCAAACAATATTAAATGTTTTTAGTACTTATTATGTGCACAATCAATGCAACTGAAAACTGAGATTAAAAATGTCTACATAAAATTAATTTTATAATGACTGAAAACAGTTAGTTTGAAAATTCATTTAAATTACCTACCAAATAATTATGATTACGACAAATATGCTAGAGAATTTTGTTAAAGCACCTTTCTGGTGTTTTACTTTGGACTTCAAGGAATACTGAATATTAACATATATCAAACGATTTCTGAATAATTACAATACAACTTTTGTAATTTGTCCTATTAAGCACCAATATTCGTAATTATTTTCAATTATTTTATCTTTTAATATTGTACCCAGTTTTATTTATTACTGTGTATACTTGTCAGTACTTTTTAACCCATATTAATTTAAATTATATTAATAGATACAATCATATACTCAAAATACTATAAAGAAAGTTGATATTAAAATAAATTGGGAAAATGATTGTATCTTTTTTATTTTAACAAACTGTTACTTATGAATATAAACAAAAGAAGCATAGGACTTTAAACACATAGTTAACAATAATTTATTATATTCAATATTAAAGAATTACTCCCCATACTAACTGCAATACATAAAAATAAACTATTTTAAAGGGGTAAACAGAAGTAATTGAAATGAATTATAAATTTCCTTGACTAGATAAAAAAAATGACAAGAAAAACAGAAAAGACAATTAACAATTAAATTCTCATTCAAAGAAATAAAAGATTACATTCACATCAAACATGTAAATATAAAAAATCCATATTTTAATAAATTAATAACTATTCAATTAATTCCTTTTCTACTTTTTCTATTAATAATCAACAAACGTAAAAAAATTAAAATATCTTTTGAAATTTATCGTTTAAATAAATCATACATTTACTGCAAAGATAATTATAAAAATATAATATTAATGATAAGATAAGCATGTTTTAATTTCGTAAATGTTTTTAAGCTAAAAAAACATTACTTCATTCGTAATTTTGTCTATACAGTTCCTTGCTATACCATAATATCTGTTTATATAATTAGCTGGTTAATAATTACCCTTTTCCAGTAAATAATAGATTTATGATTAAGTATTTACCATATATATTAAACAATTCTTAAAAATAAAAGCAATTTACATGAAAAAATAATTTTTATAATATTTAAAATAAAAATGTAAAACATTTAAATATCTCTTTTTAAAAATAAACATTTCACAAAAGTGGACAAATTTGTATGTCTTCCTTTTCTTTCTTTTTTCTTTTTAATTTCTGTAGTAAACATTAAAGTTTTAAAAACTTTAAAAAACATAATTTCACTTACATGTTATAAAAATTGGAAGAAGAACATATTCAAATGGGTAAATCTTGATGACTAATTTTCCTATGATTTAAAAAATATCTATTGAGTTTAAAGTTTATATCTTCCATTTCCACGTTATAAGTTTGTCAAATTATTTATCATTTTATGCAATTAACATTATCTTTTTATATAAATTGTTACAAAAAAGAATTATTGATTACACTAGGTATTATACGTAACATAATCTTTCTTATCACATTATAAATAAATTAAAAATTATGTAAGTACCTAAACAAAAATTTGAACATATCCAAGTTTTTACAACATTTCAAAAGTATACGCTATTACTTGTAATTCTTACGAATCATTATATTTAATAACACACAAATCAGCAATTGCTGGCTTTTCGTACAATTACCCTAATTACAAGTATGTATGTTTATAAATTTACGAAGTGTTAAATAAGTTTATCATAGATATAAGAGCTTAATATTATTAAAACCCATCTATCGTGAATAATCACAATAAAAAAGAATTAAATATTTTAATATCCCTTTGTGTAATTATTCCGGACCTCGATTTTCAACCAAATTGTTTGTAACTTTTTTCAAATGTTATAGAATAACAAATTTATTAGTAATCATAATATATCTATTCGTTTTTAAATTCAATTTCTTCTTTTCTTGGTTACAAATTTGTACGTTCTTGCATATAAAAAAAAAACTCTATATATTGCATTTCTCATAATAATTTCAGACATTTCAATTTTACGAAGAAAATGTTCTAGGTCTACGTAAGAGAAACGTCGTAAAAGAAGGTCAAGATTCGTATATTAATCTCTGATAATGTGGAAATATCTCCCATGTCGGAAGATGTAAACCGAATTCTAAGGCCACCAAAACAGCAAATTCAGATGTAATTAAATCCTTGCGATTTAGACGAAATACACTTTCAATTCTCTGTAAATTATATAAAAATTATTTAATACAAAAATATTTTATATATAACACTGCTTCATATAATTAATACTAAACTAATATACAATGTTTACATATGAAATAAATACCTCTATTAATGATTTGAGTACGTCACCCTTAACATCATTCAATTTTGCTGCAAGAAGCAAGCATGCTCCAGCACATAATTTCCGCGTCTGCTTCGTAACAACATTTCGAAGGATAAGTTTCTCAAAATATACATAAGCCATTGCTACTGTTAAGAGATCAATACCATATTCCATTTTTGCTATTTTCCTCATCTCTCGTTTTAAACTACATATAATATATATATTTTATATATATATATATATATGTATATATTATATATATTATATATATTAAATTATATATATATTAAATATATATACATATATATTTATGATACATTATTAAATTTTGTATAAAAAATATTACATTTTTATAAACCATAT